>NC_072734.1:40432472-40557402 GCF_026930045.1 Uloborus diversus
TCAAAACGCTAGCTAATGTGTTTAGAAATTTTCAAGGTATCAGACTGGATAACTGTAACATTACTGCTGATATTTTACATGATCCAAGTATAATAATATACTATCTATTAAGGCAAACATTATTGGCTAAAGTTTAATCATCAGACAAAAAAATGTATCAAAGACAAAATTATTAAGGAACAAAGAATATGTACATAATAAAGGCAAATCACTCAACAACTTGTAATTCGCACTACAGGTATGAATTGTTTTTCACTGATTTTCAATCACAAAGAATCAAAGTTTAAATGTGAGTTTTTTGGGGGGTTGTTGATCTTCATTTTTTTCCAAAATGGGCTCGGCGACTTCAAGCGCCACTTCAAACAAAAATCGATATTGATCCTACAAAGAAAAATAATTAGATCTCAATTAGTCTCAAACACGCACACACTTACACACATACAAAAGTGATATTCGAAGCTGGAGTATACCGAGGATATGAAAAAATTAGTAGTTGAATGAATGATTAAAAATAAATTAAAATCAATGTTTAATAAACAAACAAACACAAATAACTAAAAAGCATTTTGCTCATATATTAATAGAGAAATTAATTTTTTCGTTAAATTTTTTCATTTTTTATTCATTTACTCATTTATTCGTTTATTTATTCACTCATTTAATGAAAATTATTTTTAACAAAATATTACATAGGGAAACTATTTTAATTCGTATTTTGCCGTATACTCAAGACTGAGTGCAAATTTTTCAGTTATTTTTTCTTTTTTTTTCTTGGAAGGTACAAATTTACTGCCAAAAATGAATTACATTGCAACTTTTATAAAAAGTGCATTCTTTTTTATGTACTGTAATTTTCAAAACAATTTTCCAATTTGCTCATTTTGAAAATGTAAGTCATTGTAACTGTTTCGTTTTACCCTACATCCTCCTACTTGCTTTGTTAGTTTTTAATTAATATATGCAGTACCAAAGAAGTTATGGCGAATTTGCTTTGAACTATCTTATTGTTTTCTTTCTATGTTATGGTTTTTCGAGTAATACTCTCAAAAGCAGCTTTTGTCGGAGGTCGTTTCACCCATAAACTCGTGTCTTTTGCATTCCTAAATGAAGTCCTCGTAACCCCAAAGCACGTGTTTGCAGTTTTTTTAAATTTCGTGCCGATTAACGTTGTTTCATTCATTTAAATGTTAAAATTGTTCGCTTTCCAGTGATTTCTGTTAACAAGATCTAGGTTAGTGGAAATAAATTTCCAAATGCACTGAACTCATGTTAACGGGTTCTAAATCAATGTAAACAAATTTGCAATGCATACGTAAAGTCACGTGTCAACGAGTGTCTGCTTTAATAATGGGGTCGCTTCCAAAATTTTAAAAGCATTTTTTTCTGAAAGAACGTACTTAAAAACATAGAATCTGACCATTTTTTAAATAGTTTCTTTAAGTTTAATATTTTTAAAAAATTACTTAAATTGGTGCTCTTTCATCGTTCAACGCTTCTGCGGATGACATCACAAATGATGAAATGCCATTCAGTGTTGCCATTCACGGTTCAAATTATTTAATTCGCATCTTTACTCACGTGTATTGGCAACGATATGGTTGATAGCAAGCGTAGAGAGGAATTGTAATTCGCTTCTTGATTATCATAACGTGGAAAAGCGATAGAAAGATGTGCCATAGTAAATCATTTGCGACGTCATAAAGACCATGCATGTTTGAAGAATCGGACATTTTAAAAAAATAATTAAAAAAATAACTGTTGGAAAATGAAAGTATTTTCTGAGTCCATGTTTCTTTTTTGCTTATTCTATCAATTTCAGTGACGAAAAGTACTACTTTTGATTGAAGGCAACAACCCCATTTACAATTACTCGTTTCACTCAGTCACTCCTTACGCGAAGGTCATTGCCTCGCTCACTGTCTCATGCCTCAAACACTCATGCAAAGGCCACAGCCTCATGCTTGAACCACTACCTCATAATGCCTCAAGAATTTCTTATATTTTTTTTTCCTTTTGATGAGGAAAATTACATTAAATGAGCAGTCCTTAGTTCCCAGCTAAATGAAGAGGTCAAACGATGTTTTATGGTTTTAAACCCATCGTAACACGTTTTTAAATCATCATAATTCTGCTCAACTGACTATTGACTTACAGAATTTGGAATAAACTCTGGCCTGTTGGTGCGAATGCTCTTTACAACCTGGAAGATATCCAAGGATTCTTCATGTTTCACTTGGTCGCAAATAAAACCAGCGGCTATGAACAATCCACTGCGAGTTGCACCGTCCCTGGAAAAATAATGAGTCAAATAGTAAAGAGATAAAGTTCATATAAAATATTTTTCTGCACTTTAAAGAAAATTATTTTAAAGGTTTTTTAAGATTGTAAAAAATTTATTTTCCCTATACCCTCTACACTACAGCCTGTTCCTTCACCTTTATTTTAAAATACCCGCACGACTTTACCCGTAATAGAAAAATTAAAAGGTCTTTTGGTTCACCTGTATATTTTTAATAATGTACGGTGAATTTTCTCGCCAATTGGCTTGTACTCATGTTACGGTTCCATGTTATGATAATTTCGTATCTCGCCAATTGCCTTGTGCCCATGTTACGGTTCCACGTTACGATAATTTCGCAATTCAGTCGTCCATCTTATGATAGTTTTGTTCTTAAAATTGGAATAGAAAAAGAACCACATCGAATTCTCGAAAAAAAAAGCTTCAAGGTGCATACCCCCATGCTACAAACTAAATTTGTGCCAAATTTCATGAAAATCGGCCGAACGGTCTAGGCGCTATGCGCGTCACAGAGATCCAGACATCCAGACATCCTCCGGACATCCAGACAGAGAGACTTTCAGCTTTATTATTAGTAAAGAAATAACTTGTCAACACTGTATATTCTGACTCTGATAAGTTGATTATCTGCAGCTTAACCGATTCTATTAGTCAAAATAGGGGTGAGGAAGATCACAACTTTTATTTTTCAAACTCTACGACTATGCCTTGTCGATAACAATAATTAGCGTTGTAACAATCTAAGAATTTCACAAAATCAATTTAGCTTCAAACGCGTATTGTAGTTAAAGCCCTAAATCGTATCTTAAGTCAGGGGCGTAGCTAAGGGGGGGGGGTTTGGGGACAACCCCCCCCCCCCCCGAAAAGTTAGTCTCAAAAAAAAAGAGAAAAAGAAGAGAGAAGAGAAAGAAAAAAAAAGAAGAAAAGGGAAAAATTCCAAGCGATTATACATATATATCTATATATATATATATATATATATATATATATATATATATATATATATATATATATATATATATATATATATTATATATATAGCTATATATATATATATATATATATATATATATATATATATATATATATATAAGAAATACCCCCCCCCCCCCCGAAAGTCGGGTCTAGCTACGCCACTGTCTTAAGTAACACGTCAGTCATTTTGAGGCTAAACGCCTCTTTTTGTTATAATGAAGTAGCATGTTTTGCTTCTTCTTTGTGGTTTCTTATTAACTCTATCCTCAATTTACAATCAAGAAGCACCACAATCAGGAAGCAAAACACACTACTTCATCATAGCAAACATCGGCTGAAAGCGGAGTTTATCCCCAAGATGGCGGACGTCTCGCTACTTAAGCTACGATCTTTCTTAGGGCTTTAATTTTAGTCACGTATGTTCATTCCCTTTCATCTTGAAGCTTTAATAGTTTAGGTTTTCATTATGTTTGTAAATAAAGCAACATTCACACGGCACGTGAGCTCCGCTTCCCCCCTCCCCTAAAACAAGTTTTTGGGCGGCGTTGCCATGGCAGCAAGCTGTATTATACCGGACCCGTCAACGTGACGAGAAGCTAGATATCTGACGTCCGTAGAGTTGGGAGTCAGATTTCATTGATCTGCACGAGATAAGCGCGCTTTCTCTATTGGGTGAGAGTACTGACATATACTTTACTCGCGTTCGGAATATATAAATGCTTCTCCCTTTTCGGAAAGCGTACGTCTGTCCGCTTAATGTGGCGAAAGTGATGTGCGGACGATGTCTGAACTACGTTTAAACCGAATACGTTAGCAAACGAGGGAGGGAGTTCAAAACATTTCTGGTCGTTGACAAGGAAACATATTTTTCATTTCTTCAATTGAAATTACAAATCTAGCCAGAGCCTTTTTAGGGCAAACGTATGCAAAATGATGTTAGGATTTTTACACAGTTACATTGAAAAGGTGCTGTTTTCATGACTCACCAAAGGGTAGCATTATACCACACAAAACCTCCTGGTGGATAATACAGTGATACCGAGACGAAATTTGGAAATCATATATTTTGTATGCGGAGGACAATAAATCCTGAGACAATGGTAAATATTACCGATGCTTTATCGGTGATTATCTCTGACTGGGGGGGAAATGTTTTTTTTTTCATCGTAGTCATAGAGCGGGCATACGCAAGAGGATCGGCAGGGGTACTTTAGTCGGGGGGCTACAGGGAAAGAAACTGCAAATTGTGATAAAATTATGAAACTCGGCATGCTTGTAGACATTGTATAAACAAAAATTTTAGGAAGGGGAGGCATTCCAAAATCCCCCCAAAACCCCCCTGGCGGCCATTTTTGATCCAAAACCAAAAACGGCGATTCTTTTTAAATTTTCGTTATTATAACTTTTTAAATCATTGGTTGTGTCATTCCATGGATGTTTCTTACATTTTTTACTATTTAAAACTCCAAAAAATGTCTAATTTCAGAAATATCTTCACAAAAAGTGGTTAAAAAAAAAAATCGATATTTTTAAATTGTGAGTTCCCTGAAGTGAATTCCCCCCCCCCCATAACAGAATTACAGGTTTCTGAATTTGAAGATACATTACATTAGTGTTATATCAAAGTAGGGTTCCAGTTATCCGAACTCGAATTGCCCGAACTGTCCAATTATCCGGTCATGATGCCCCTCGTTTTAAATGACTGAGCAGCATAATTGAAACTAGTTGCGAAGGGTATAATAGAATAAGGACTTGAAGAAAAACGGGAGAATTTTATTTCAAGACAACATAATTCTAATAGAAAGAAATTTAAAGTTGAATTTTAAATTTCTGTTCATTATTATTATTACTATTGTTGCCGTTATTAATTCTCCGTCACTCAATTGATCATCAGTAAGCTTTTTCTCATTTTATTAAAAAATAAATAAAAAAAACATATATATATATATATAAACAAATTCAAGTTTTGGAGCACCATATTAAAGCTGGTGCTTTTAAAATTAAAGTTTATTAGATCATAGATTTCAACCAACTTTAATATCTTTACTGAAACTTTGAAGGTGTAGATTTTGTGCGTGTGTGTGTGTGTGTGTTTTTTTTCATTTTATTGCTATACGCTATACATATACTTTGGTAACTATGCTGGATAGTTACCAGTTTTTATTCAAGATCTTTTTCTTTAACGTACAAACCTTCCAGACGTACACAAAGCCTTTGAAAAAGGAACGTTTGTTGTAAAAAAGACAATGAACGTGTTTTCTGTCATTGGATCGGACCATGGTTAGCAAAACAATGCATAGTGAAAGGAGATGGTGGAGCTATTGGTCTTTCACATATCCAACTGCGTTAAGAAGATGGATGTTGGCTGGTCTTCAATTTATCGATTTAATTACACAGTTTGAAAAAGTTACATGTGCTGATTTAAAGAAACGCTGTGTATGCGCAATAAAGAAATGTTAAGTTTCCAAAGCATGTTTTCAAGAAAGGTCTTGAAGAGAAATAGCTAAACATGAGAATCCATCTTCAGAGTCGTCGAAAGAATTGCTCACATTGGAGACGAATGTAGCAGTAGACGAAGAATATGTAGAGCAACTGATGAAGATTGGTCAAGTTGATGAAAAAAACCGGTGCAACAAATTTATAGAGAAAGAATTGTGACTCAAAACTCACTTTATGTTTACGGGTAGAAAAACAACAACTTTTTTAGCATTTCATTTTTCCAGAAAAATCAGTAAGTCTGTTCTTTTACAGAAAAGATTAAAATCCGATACAGATTCGTTTTCAAAGCTTTTCATTATTTGCAATACCGTAAATTTCAATCTAGTTGAATTTCTCCTCTATGAAAATCAACCTCACCCTCTATCGATTTCAATTAATGGAGCTCTTTGAACGGGAAATAAGTCCTGGTCAATAATATTCCTGCTCAATGAGTTAAATTATAGTATTTCTACTGATGAAAACAACTCGAGAGAAGAAGAAAACGAGTTAAGATGGGATGATGCAGATGCAAATGATGAATTCTAATTTTAAAATAAGTGCAATGGAGATATATTGTGACGCCATTGTCTATGATGGTTCTTTATCGTTCACATAAAAGGACCTAGGACAGAAAACTTTTCGGTGGAGTATCTGCATTCTTTTCAGGATACAACAAGTAAGACATATAAGAGGAATAAGAGAAAGATATCATTTTAGAGAAAATGATTTGCTTTCTAAGAACTGGTTCAGTTTTTACGAAACGCAGATAAGACAGAATTGTTTTCCATGATTGTACTAGCTATATGATCTTATGTTTGCTCTTAATGATGTGACGGTGATTTTCATCGAATAAGACCTAGTGCCATAAAATCACGAGGAAGCTAATTTCTGGATCTTCGTTCATGTTTTGCATGCTGCAATTAGAGGACACGTGAGCATATTCGTTGGAACTGTTGACAACGATGCTTTCATCAGCTGTACAAAAAGGGGATAAAGAAGATTTTGGAGCTGGAAAACACTTTCGACTTATACTAGTCGAAGACTTTACGTACAAATTCGGTCAGCCAAAATCAGTTGTTCTAAGAGAATTCCACTCATTCTCAGCGGAACTCTCATGTTTACCTCTTTTCTTGCAGGTCGGAAAAAAGTGACGATGTGGAAATGATGAAAAGACTAACCTGATGTTATTGGTGTATTTTCATATATATATATATATCCTAACCTAAAAAAATGCACACCTAATTAAAAATTTCAAATATCTTAGCGATTCATTAATCTTTGCTACTACTCGTCTGCATGCAACTTGCCGTCTGTAAATGAAGCTGAACACTGTTTTTCCACCAGCGAACAATGATCAATGAATAACTTACCACACACAGCTGAAGCCCTAAGGAAAGTTATTTAGTGCTTATCAAGTTGGACATCAGTGGGGCAGTATGTCCAAAAATTTAGCCTTAACTTTAATTTATGATTGGAGTTTTACTGTAACTGATGAAAAGCACGTTCTTATTTGTTTGAGTTTGCCCGAAGCTTCAAGTTCTTGCTGAAAGCGAATTTACGTTATGCAAGTGTTAAAAAAAAAAAAAAAAACTGCTCTCAAATAACTTGTGGGTGCTTCAAAAATGGACTTATCTAAACACCTATGTGTAAATACTGCAATGGAAAATGTTAAGTACTTGGGTAAATTACTTGTTAATTCAAACGTTTTAAATTGCCTTCTATATAATCGTTGTATGCATCACTTAATCAGATTTGTATTGCAATTTAGTTGCAGTTTTTGTAACAGTGAATTATATTTCAATAAATAACGATTTTATTAATAGTAAAAATATTGCTAGCTTTATTAACATAGCACTAAACTTCTTATTGTAGTAATTAAATATTTCTTCCTCTTACAACGTTTAAAACATAGAACAAACACCTCAAATCGTCTAATGAGAAAAAACTTTAAACTTGTTTTAAAGCGTTTAATAATAATAAAGATTAGGGTTCTGTAAAAACAACGTCCGTGTCCCCTCCCCCTTATTTCAAGTGCACATATGACTGATAAAACTGCAGAATGTGAGTGAAACTTCCAAAAAATTGCGTACTTTATTTCCAAGTGTTTGAAGGGGTTTTTCTTTTCACCAATAATGAAAATTGATTTCGCTTTAACTAATCAAAGTGCTGTATTTATTCTTAAGCAACAATTCAAATGTTTGTTTCAAGTTTTGAAAAGTTACTAGCTTTGTTTATGGTTTTTAATTTCTAGTTTTATTCTCAGTTTTGTAATCAATTTTTAATAGTAAACTTTAAAACATAGGTTCGGATTTGCTGATGTTTCGGATTTTTGGGGTTCGGATTATTGGGTTCTACTGTAAATAAATTGATGTTCCCTAACACAGTGCTTTAAAATGCATAAAAAAACATTTCACAAACAACCCCTCAAGAAATGTTAAAGACTTTGATTAGTTAAAGTTTTGTTTAAAAAAATCAAGTTTTTAAAATTAATTTTAAAATTAGGAGGTTTAGAGATATTTTGATGACTTTTTACGCTTTAGTAAGCATAACAGAACTCCTAAAAGAAGATACAGTGGGTATTTTTCAAAAAAAAAAAAAAAAAAAGTAGTTTTGGATTTTTGACCAAAAATGGCTGTCAGGGGTTTTTTTGGGGGGGGGGGGGGGATTTTGAATTGCCTCCCCTTCCAAAAATGTTTGTTAGTACATTGTCTACATGCATACCAAGTTTCATGATTTTATCACAAAATGCAGTTTCCGGCTATATTTTCTACCATAGCCCCTCTACTACTGGGTGCCCATGGGTACAGGGTTGGGGAGCACTAGTTTGCACAATAAATACAGCAATTTTACGAAAGAAAAAACTATCAAGTTCAAAGACTAATTGGGCAAGACATTGGTGGTCTCCAGCCACCAATAAACTAATAACATTCAATAAACTAAGTTGAGCGAAAATTGGTCCTAGAAGATTTTGACTGTTATTTTAAAAATTCATACTGCATTTCGATCTAATCTTACGTACAATAATCCAAGTTTAATTCATAAGTGAATTAACTACGTGTAAGAAACGGTGCCTTGAAGCATGTGTGTTAAAGCTACATGCACACTGAACCGTGAGGTTACGCAAGTCAATTTCGACTCATTTACCGTCGGTGTCTGCACATTAAACATAAAGTAGCCAATGAGTACTCAAGGCAAATCGGTAAAATTTCAAAAGATTTCAACTCTCCCTTCTCTAGCGTTTGATACGTGACGTCATGTGCTCAGTCTGTATGCAGCTTAATGACGGTCTTCCTAAGCCTACGCCAAGGGTCACTTTGACTGTCTAAGAAAAAATCTCCAGTTCCCTACACAATGTTGCATATTTGCTGAAATTAGTTTTAACTAAACATGTTTATAAAAAGGCAGTTTATTTAAAGGATGAAGAGATTTTAAGGATATATAATGAAGTATTAGAAAGCTTAAAATACCTTTAAAATAACCAGTGCTGTTTCAGTTACATTAAGTTGCATTTCAGAAACTGGCAGCTAATGCTCCCTTTTATGTACAAAAACACTATTAAATGCTTCTAGTTCTTGCAATGATATGTTCCAAGAGGCATTTTTAAGTTTCTGCTCTGATTCAGCATCAGATAATGTACGGGCATTCGTTTTTCTCAAAAGGGTCAAAATGACATCCTCCCACACTTCTAGCTATAAACGATTATTTTTAAGAGTAAGAAATATGTGTTGTACTGTTAGTTAAATAATTAAACACAAATTGTAAGTAATATAGGGACGACTTGGTGGGTGAAATCGATAAGTAACCCCCAATATTGGGGTTGACAGTTTGGAGCAAACGAAGTTTGTTTACTTAGTTCCCCAGAAACGCATTTCTTTTTTCGCAAACTATCCCGCCAGTCAGAGAAACATCTCTTTCGGATGGAAACGAAGTTGCCATCACTATCAAATACTTTAAAAAGCAACTTTTACCAGATCGGAATTTTTTAAAGTTATAATTTTCACCGTAGTAACGTATAGGATTTTCCTTTAGTTTAAGAACTAGAGCCTTGAAATAGACTGCAAGTTCTGGCACCAGACTACCAGTGTCAGGTTCTCCCAATAGCTTTGACCTCTTCCTCACTCTCTAGTAATCTTCTACTATCTTGTAGTTTTCCCAAAAATCATCCTCTGCACAGAAAAATTGATCTTATAAAATGGGTGCAAAAAAAAAAAAAAAAATTTTTTTTTGGCTACTTCATAAGTAAACTTAACTACCTAGCGAGAAAATTGCCGCAAATTTTATGATAATTTTCATTAAAATGCAAAAACATCAACATCGAAACCAAAACATCGATGGTCCAAAAACATCGAAAGTAAAACATCGATGATTTGACAAAAACATCGATGTTTCCAAAACATTGACATCGATGTCGCACCCCTTCATAATCCTTTAGTGTAAATTAAAAAAAAAAAAAAACAGGTTTTTTGAAAACGTAATATTATTATACAGCACCATGATTTAGGAAAAGAAAAGGAAAGATTAAGCTTTTTATAAAAATACAGAGGAGCAGTTGGCAAAAAACAAATTGCTTAGGATCAAAATGACACCTTCCGTAATTCGATGTTAAAGCTCAAATTATATTTTGTGTCTTTGATGGCTTTAGTGATGACATAATGAAAATGTATTTGAGGGTGATTGTGTAGTTTTATATACTAAAAAACTAACACAAATTCTCAAGACTTTCTTTTAAAAGAAAGGTAAAGATTAAAATTCCGTATTTGTAAACAACAAACTGAACTCAAGAAAAATTCAATTGTGACCATGGTAAAAACAAGTATTACATGCAGTGCACTGTAATGGGTCCTTCGGCCAACGTTCCGTGCCATGATTCAGAAATTTGTACCAATTTGATCATGGAAGCGGCTTTCATCTCCGAACACCAACCTTTATACTGCAGCTGAACCACTTTGTGAGGCTCTTCATTCGGCTGCAGGAAAAAAAAAAAAACATTATAAATACTTGGAAAGAAGGGTCAGGAAAGAGTAAGAGCAGAAATTAGTAAATGGAAGGAGCAAGTCCTTGGCTTAGCAAAAGCTGAGGCAAAGACCCCAAATCTCGTGACTCAACAACGACAAATGATTAGCACGTTTTGCGTGAGACCATAGTAAAAGAAACCTGATTTTTCCCAATGCTTCGCATTAAAAGCTATCACGTGACTTGAGGTCTTTCTTTCACGAATGAAATTCTTCACTCCCTCCATTTTATCTCTTCTCAAAGGATAAGATATAGCGCTCCTATAATATGAACCTCTTTTATTAACTAAAATTTCAACTTCAATGTATTGAAGTCAATTCTATCGGCGACGTGGTAGAATTTAAAACATGTGGTCAATAAGGGCGGGAGGCACAGTGTTGCTATTTGCTTGTTATACTTTCCTTAATTTTGGTTTTAAAGAAATTTTAATTGCAGAAAGGGATTACACTACTTTTAAGTTCTTACTAATTTTTTCATATTTATCCTAAATGTTTTTTTTTAAATAAATTGAATTTTGTAAGGCTCTCAAGTTATCCCACTATGCTCCACGAACTAATGAAAAATTTAAAATATTTTTATGATTTGTTAAATTAAACTTAATTAATCATTTAAAACGTATTTCATTGAATTTATCGTTTAAAGAACGAAAAACATAACTTGCCCTGTTACTTAATTAAATTCAAGTACAGTATACTCCCGATTATCCGTGCTAATCGCGTAGCACGGATAATCGAAAAACACGGATAATCCGAAAAATCATTTAAGGAATAGGCAGGTAACTATTCAAGGGGAAATTAGAAAAAACTAAATACTCACACAAACCAGGAACTTTTCTTCGAAATTTATTTGCTTAAAAAAAATCGGTGATACATTTTTGTTTTCTTTGTTTGTTTAAATTGTTGCGTATGTCCGTACGAATTTTTCTTACTGCAACTATTTCTCCGTAATCGTAACTTCTTTCACTCATGTAATCCAATAAGTGACCCACAGATTTTAGAGCAGTAGAATGTGAAATTGCATAAGCTTCACGTCTTCATCTTCGTTTTCAGTATCATCACTTGCGTTTGATTCAGTAACAAGTTCAATGATATTTTCGTCAGTAAGACATTGATATCCTGATTCACATTCGTCGCTTTTAAACCACGCTTCGACATTTTCAGCGTCAACTGATTCGAAACCTTCGATTTCTTTAACTTCCTCAATGATGTTATCGATACATCGATGACATCATCGAAGCTTTAGAAAAGTGTGATTCCGAAATGATGTACGGATAATCCGCAAACCGGATAATCCGAACACGGATAATCGGGAGCATACTGTAGTTTAATTTCAAGTAGTTTTTCCAGAACTTCGTTATGAAACGGCAGCTTGTAATTTGCAAGCATAATTTGCGTGTACAACAACTTTTGTATTGCTAGTAGCTGTAATTGTATTAAAAGTAGTAGTAAAAGTTTTTAACAATTAGCTACTTAATGCGAGAATAGAAAGAACGCATTGCCTTGACCCTTCTTATTTGAGGATGAATTAAATATCGTGAGCGACTTAGTGGCTACGGGGAGGCATTCTGATACGTGAACTTATTTTACTAATTTAAGTATTGCACCAACTTGTGATTGTTACAAGACTTAAAACGATTGTGTCTGGTGCCCAGCCCTGCAATCATCACGAAAAAGTGGCGCAGTATTTAAAACGGTCAAAAACGTTTGCGTGTCACAATGTCACTTCAATAGGAACAAACTAAATCTTGCTAAAAGTACTATTTGAAAGCCAAAACAATATAAAATGTATTTTAAATGTTTTTTGAAAAAAAAAATATTCAGCTTTTATGATTTCTAATTAAATTGAGAGAGATGCGAAATGGTTCTTGAATGGATAGTTTTCAGGTGATTCAAAACAGTTTTGTGGGAATTATGATTAGGGGTGCATAGCTAAAGCCTCTCTCAAATATTCTAGTGCTCTAGAGATTCTGATTTTAACTCAGTTAGAACACAGGGTAAAAAGGATATTGAACGGTTGGCTTTAAGAAGATATAAAAACGTTTTGTATTAACATAGAGGGCGCAGTTTTGTCCGGGGAGAAGCATGGCTGAAACCTCTCTAAAGATCCGAGAGGTACTAAACGATATCCAACTGAGTTAAAACACAAGGTTTTCATAGTTTAAAAACACAAGGTAAAAGAGAAATAAATTAACATTTTTTTACCATGTATGCATTTGAGACCATTAGAATGCGAGTGATGAGTTCGCTGTGTTTTTCTGTACTGACTAGATGAACTTCAAGATCTCCAAATACACTAGACTCGATTTCTGGCCAATAGATTCCAATATTCTGTAGAAAAGACAGATAATAACAAAAAATTATCTGTGTATCTTATCAAAAACAAAATGAGTTTTATTTATTTATTTTTTGAATCAATGTTTTAAAAAACAGAAAGGTTTTTCTACTCATTACTCATATTTGAAAGAGATTTATGTGACATTCCTTCGAAAGAAACAAAGCAAAGATTTTTTTTTTAAAATTTGCATTCATTTTAGAATTACTTGGGACATTTTGACTAATTTTGTTTTGAGAGCTGGTGGCTGGTAAACTTGACAGTATTCTACCAGTAAGAAATAATTAGTGTTACAGGGGTAAACGAATAGTTATGTTTTCACGTAATATGAGACTTTAATGCTTCGGATTATGGGTAAGTTTATCTATCTTGAATCTTCAAAAAAAAAAAAAAAAAAAATAGGCATTTTTTTTATAGAACCAACTTTGTTTGCCTACGTTAACTGAGCAGCATTAATTGCAATTTTGTCATTGTTCTTCTCGGCTATATACTTGTGCCGTATCTGTGCACATTCATTTCCGCTTAAATAATTCAGTTTAACTTATTTATTCATAAATTTGAGAAATCGTAAATACATTCCAAACTTAGGACACTGATCCAAGTTTCTGAACAAAAACATAAATCTTCTTTATGAGGAACATTGAGGAAATAAATTGCATAAATGTATTGGAAGAAAAAAAATGTTGCTAAAAAATTTAAAAAATGATATCCATTTTGATGAGAATAGTTCATCAATCAATGGCTATGTTTATGGAAAAGCTAATAGTGATATTAATCAGCAGAATCGTGTTGAAAGTCATTGTTTGCAATATCAATTTTATCGTACAAAACTTCATAAGGGTCTTTATTGGTGTTTGAAACAGGAAAATTACTTTTGAGCTTTATAAATAGTTTCAGAAATATATAATCTTGATGTATTTTTGGACCGAACCACGTGACTCTTTTGGGGAAACATCTGTGAGACAGACTTGACGATTCTGTGATAGAAATGTCTAGGCCTGTCTATGTCATGTCTCTCTATGGCATGTCTAAGGTCATGTTATTCGAGGAACCCCAGTGCTTTCAGCAAAAGTAGTTTACCGGCCGGGTGGTGCCCATAAGACAGAAGACCAGAAAACTTTTCGACTTCAAATAGAGACCGAGGAACCTCTGGTTCACCATAACCAAAGGTTCACCGTAACAGGAACTTGGAGGACTTTGTGACCACCATAGATTTAACACACAGCAGTCATCAAAGTTCCATGACAACAGTATCAACCAAGTACCATTATCAACCAAGGCACCGCCCAGAAGCCAGTAACTATGAGTAAAACTTATTTTTATTCTTCCTTACCAGGTCTTCAGTTTCATCACTTCCATTGAGCATGATGATGAGTGATGATTTGTAATGGTAAATCATGCGCCAGAAATCGTCCACAGTGTGCGTCATCGGCATTTGAGTTGCGATGTAGACTGCTTTCTTTCGATAACCCTAAAAAAAATGAAAGTAAAACGGTTTCGTTTGGGAAAAAAATTAGCGATGACACACAAATATGATGAATTTTATACCGCATTCATAAGAGAGATTTAATGAACTTAGAATACAAAACTTACATCAATAAAGACTGCATTGATGTAATCAGATCCCTCTTCTGTCGTGCTGTCAGGAAACAGTTTTATTCGAGAGGAATCCACTGTTGGAAAACATAAAAATTAAATTTAAAACAAAAATGTACTAGTTTTATGGCTACTATAAACAAGCATGGCAAACGTTTTTTTCTTTTTTTTTTTTTTTTTTTGCAAAAAATGAAGTATTAACCTAAAAATACGGACTGTTTACTAATTTACATTATAAACATAAATTTCCATTAACGAAAACTTAGGAAAGAAACATCTATTCGATTTATTTAAATTCACCTGAGAACATATTGAGATCAATTATGGAGGTTGTTTTGAAGTTATTTCTGACCCATGAGAGTACTATAAGGTTATTTATTTATTAATTTT
Source organism: Uloborus diversus (assembly GCF_026930045.1). Classification (NCBI taxonomy): domain Eukaryota; kingdom Metazoa; phylum Arthropoda; class Arachnida; order Araneae; family Uloboridae; genus Uloborus; species Uloborus diversus. Next base: position 40,447,555 of record NC_072734.1, read on the forward strand.
TTTATATATCAGCTAATCAGTTTCACATACATAGAGAGCCACGTACAAAGCGCCTTTGACCCTGAACAAACACAAGAAAGAATAACAACACAGTGACAAGGAAATAGCACCCAGGGAGGTAGGGGGAATCAAACCTATGATCTCTAATATGCGGAACGAAGCTTTTACCAGTGTCAGAGATGAATTTATTTTCTACGCTATTTGTTTCGAACTTGATTTGTTGCAACATAATCAAGAAATTCGACGATCGCAAACAATTAGTCGTTTAGTAAGGGTAAATAAAAGAATGATTTGAAATAGGTCTGAGTTCTTCAATAGAATGTTTTGAAATGTTTTTTAATATCAGGTCCTTTTGTGTCTTTTATACACATTTTACGTTCCTTGGTGTCTCTTTCGTGGGGAAATTTTTTTTCATCGTCTGCAGTGTACATATAGAGCGTAAATATAACAAATCACGTTATTACTTTCCGTCTGATAAAAAAATGATAATAATAAAAACATAGTATGTAACATATTATAAAATTGAACATAAAGTGCATACATACATGGAACTGTTAAAGGATCTCTGTTCTTGAAAATATTTGCTTCAGAAAGAGCTACAGAACAGCGGCTGACATCAACTTTCTTCTGCGTCCTGTTGAGCTTCTAAAGTATTAAAAAATATCAATAAATATAAGTGATATTGATTGTTTGGGATTTCATGGTTGAAATCTGTACGAGCAAAAATCTTTTCAAGTAATCCAACGTTTTCCTATAATTCCTAAAAAACTTTAATTTCTTATAATTGAATGTACGAAAAAAAAAAAATGAGTAAAGACACACGATAGAAGTTAATTTTTTATATTTTCTTTTTTACATTCTGAACTGTCCCTTCACCCACAAGTTTTCTCTCACGCCACGCTCTTGTTCTTTCTATGCCTGACTGAAGCAAAGTAGATTACGCTTTTAATTTGATGACTTGCCTTAAATCAAAGAAATCTTAAAAATCTGCATTATTTGAAAAGTTTAAAATGCCAAAAATACACAAATATATGTTTAAGTTCCGCCTTGAAATTAATTTGTTAAATTTAATTCCAAATCTAATTTTAAAATTACTATTATTTTTTTAATGTTTTTGGCAACAATTAAAAAACAACTACGTCACTTCCGTCCCACAAAAATTTTGCGGATTAGAATTTCAATGCCCTCCGCACAAAAAGTTTCACTTCAAAAATATTAGAAATAAAAGGATCAAAAATCACCAGCCTAACATTTGGTGACTGCACCAGATTCTTCTCTATCGAATTATATTTTATTATACCTATAGTGAAGTTAAAATGTTGTTAAGAACTTTTTGAAATCGCGCTAAGTGCTAATCGTTGTGATAGTTTCTCTGGTTTTTCAACGTTTTTTTAATACCTAATTTACTTTTTGGTGGATTTTTTACATTTTAATGCAACTTTTAGAAGGGTCATTATAACTTGGAGCATGGCAAATTGGAGATAAATTTCCTATCCAGCATTTATTAATTCACTGGCACATTTATACAAGTACTTCGAGATGAAATGAATGAAAAATACTTACATTATATTGCTTAAGGATAAAAGATCTCTTATCCAAAGTATTCATATAATTCAATTCTTTTAAGTAAAGTGCAATTTTGTCCAACGATATGGAGGTATCTTCGTATTGGACTGCTTCGATAAGAGCTTCGTAAATAAATGTGTACTGTTCCTAAAATATTGAAAAAAAAAAAAAAAACTTTAATATATGGACATTTTAAGAATTAGTCAATTAATTTTCAGAATATTGATGCACTTTTAACTAATTAAGAAACAGTTTTTAATCAAATGAGAATATAATAAGACATACATTGAAGTTTTATCATAAATTTAAAACTGTTTTTGTCACATTTAACTCCTCTGTATTAGTTATTGATGCTTGAAAAATTATGAAGCCAGCTGCGGGAACTAATAAAAGGGCAGGTTTTCTCTTGGATTTTGATCCTTAAATGCTTCATAACTTGCAATTTGTTTCATTATTAACGCGTAATATTTCTTTTTAAACATTAAAATACGAAATATGTTTTTCGCCCCCCCCCCCCCCCGACATTTGGAGGAAATTAAGATCCTTAAAATTTAAGGAAGCACTATATCGTCACATGAGAGCAACAGTACAGTAGAATATTTTATAGATGCTCCGAGGCGAAGATGTATAAAAGCCTCCACACATTCTAGAAGATGTTGGGGGAAAAAATGCACAATTGAAATCTGGAGTAGTGAATTAATTGAAATACTTGAAATGAACTTATAGAGAATGCTTGTGCACTTTTAGATGAAATTGCTTGGTGTTAAAAATCCATTTTCTTAGAAAAGTTTTCTTCACAATTAACGTTAGTTTTAAATTATAAGTTATATTTTCATAGCTAAAATTCAGTTTTCGATACAAAAATGGTGCTTTTAGATACGAATGATTATAATGTTATGCTTCCTCGAGTTTTTTTGAGTTTTAACTAACATTTTCAGTTTCTAGAAAAATTTGCAAAGGTTTCTTAAAAGTGTCTTACACTTTTCATTTGCCAAGTTTTTTTAGTTTAATGCAGATAATTTCCAACAAAAGAACTGTAAGAGCTCAACAGTCGTCAGAACGTATTTTCATATCTAAATTGCCTGACTGCTTTCAACATGTATAAAATTGCATACAATTAAAAAGAAGTAAGGGAGTTGAGCACCCATGTAAACAAAACCCTGACCGCAACTACGCTAACTTATTAATGTAAATCACCTTAGTAAACCAAGTTTAGTTTATAAGCACGCAGCGCTTCGTTCTTCAAAGTATGACTTCATTTAATTTAGATCCTACAGAAGCGTGCTATTGCGAAATGCATTGTATTATATGTCAAGCTCTGAGTTTATATAGTTGAGGCAAACCTAACCAATGAATGCTAAACTTCTAATCGCAGCATTACAACGCTGCTAGGTTAGGTTTGCACTAAGTATAGTTTCAAAGGATATTGGCGATGTTTTCTCGTTTAAGGGCTGATAAGAAATTGCAAGCTGAAAAGAAGGACGATAATAAAGTTTAATTGCTCAAAAAGGAAAAATTGGACAACTCTGAGACCACTCAGTTTAAATAAAACCAATCATCCTAAATAATTACGAAGGAAAACTAGTGTTTTGCGAATAGTACACTGTCAAGAAAATATTACAAAGAAAAGGAAAATTCGCACCAGTGTCTGCACCAGATGAACTCGCTGATGTCTGGCATTGTTCACAAACCCGAAGACATCTACCCTGCGATCCTCAGCAGCTTGTTGGCACAGCGCGTCAATTGCAACGAATGTACCAGACCTCCCAGCACCAGCGCTGAAAAACAGATAAAAGTACTGTCAGCTACAAATTGTTCCCTTTAGAAAAAAATATATTCTTAGTGTAAATGCACAAACTCATAGACATGGAACAGTCAAACAGCAATATCTAAAAATACATTGAAATATCTAAAAGTAAAAATTTAAAAGACAAAAAAATAATAATAATAATAATAATAGTATCTATAACATTAAAAACACTAGAGTCTGTAAAAGGTCAGTTGAAAAGAGTTCCCGTTTTGTTGGTCAATACAATCCAGAATGTGTTTAGACGGTCCTTGCTGCTTGTTATAGATTGTGTGTGCAAGTTGAAAAATTTTTTTCCGGTCATGACCTTGTGTGCCCTTTGCATATCGTAAGCATTTCAATGATTTTATTCGTGATATGATTTTACATCAGTTTAACTTTTTTTAGTTGACTAATCAGCCATACTTTAAAAAGTTAGTATACTTTTAGAAATAAAAATTTGAAGAAACGGACCTTTAATTCTCTGGCTGGCTCATTTTGCTCAGTGTCCGTCTTTTGCAGAGTGAAAGAAAGATAAAAAGAAGTTCAACAACATATTTTCCTGCCTACACTGCCATGCCAAGCGCAAAAGTTGTATCCGCAACTGACTGAGTTCAAAATGAGACATTGCTTTTGAAAGTTTTATGCCTCCAATGCGTTTGATTTAGATGCCACTTTTACAGAATTCTTTAGAAATTATTTCTCATTCACGAATGACCATGAAACATTGTATTTAGACACAATACATTGCAAAGAACCTCCTGGTGACAACAATTATTTTCGATAAAATTGGCAGATACGACACCAGCTGAAATGGGTACTGCCTTGCTTAGCACGGAAGTAACAAGACCATGTAATAGACAGGTAAACATACCAGAAAACAATGATTTCTGAAACTGACTTTTAAAATATTGCGTATAAAGACAGTAGTGAACGCTATTATTTTTATGTCGCATCGCTTACATATTTTCCAAAAATCCTGACCTTTATATAGAGACACTCACCTGCAGTGAACGATCATAGGACCTCCCATCACAGGATGATCGTCTCTCACTCTTCTCAAAAATTTAATGAAATAGTTTGTGTTCATGGGCACTGTACGGTCTGGCCACGCCGTGTACTGGTACTGAAGCACACGGTGCGTCCTAATTTCCTGCACGGGAAAATAAGTGGAGTTAAAGCATAGAAAAATGTACACAAAAGTAAAGCCCTAGATTTCGGGACTAAACAATGTTTTCCCCTGTGTCTGATACGGTGAAGTAGCGTGTTTTGCTTCTTGAATGTGGTGTTTCTTGATTGTGAATTGACATGGAGTTAATAAGAAACCACAATTAAGAAGCAAAAAAAGCTACTTCACCATAGCAGACATAGAAGAAAGCATTGTTTAGCCCCAAGATGGCGGACGTGTAGCTACTTAAGCTACGATCTAGGGTTTTACACAAAATAATACGTAAGTGGAGAATGTAAGAAAAGGCAGTGCCTTCTTGTTTTCTCAAAAATAAAAATCCCGGTAAAAGTGGCAATTAAAAATGAAAATGCTGCAATAAAACTAAATTAAAAGTGTCTTAAATCGCAAAAACAGTGAACTTCCATCAATTATAAAAAGTTAGAAACGAACTTTTGATTCAGAAGTTGAGCCCATTTTTTTTCTCCAGAAAATAATGTTTATACAAGGTAGTTTTGCAAAAAATAAACAAGGGTCAGAAAGTAGTCGCGATCGACTGAAAACGGGCCTGAGTGTGACGTGTTGCCTACCACTGAGCTGTACCATAAACAAAATTAAGTACAAAAAAATCCCGGTAAAAGTGGCAATTAAAAATGAAAATGCTGCAATAAAACTAAATTAAAAGTGTCTTAAATCGCAAAAACAGTGCCGTTCCATCAATTATAAAAAGTTAGAAACGAACTTTTGATTCAGAAGTTGAGCCTATTTTTTTCCAGAAAATAATGTTTATACACGGTAGTTTTGCAAAAAATAAACAAGGGTCAGAAAGTAGTCGCGATCGACTGAAAACGGGCCTGAGTGACGTGTTGCCTACCACTGGGCTGTACCATAAACAAAGTTAAGTACAAAAAAAAAATCCCGGTAAAAGTGGCAATTAAAAATGAAAATGCTGCAATAAAACTAAATTAAAAGTGTCTTAAATCGCAAAAACAGTGCCGTTCCATCAATTATAAAAAGTTAGAAACGAACTTTTGATTCAGAAGTTGAGTCTATTTTTTTTCTCCAGAAAATAATGTTTATAGATGGCAGTTTTGCAAAAAAATAAACAAGGGTCAGAAAGTAGTCGCGGTCAACTGAAAACGCGCCCGAGTTTGACGTGTTGCCTACCACTGGGCTGTACTATACAGAAAATTAAGTACAAAAAAAAAGTTAAAGTCATAATTAACTAGAAAATCACCCGTCAAGGTATGACGGGTGAAAATTGCTTCTTTATTTGAGAGAAGCAATGTCCTGTATGGGGATATTTTGATCGTTGAAATTTTTGGTCGCATAATTTTGGGAATTTATTGTTCCTTTCTGGCAAAATCAGCGAGTTAAAAGTACATTTTCTCGTGCCGTTAAAAAAAAAAAAAAAAAAAAAAACTAAGAATTGCAGCTATTGAAATATTTTCGTAAAAATACATACAAAATTCAATGAACATTCTCAATTATAAAGTAATTCATGCTTATAAATATCATAACAACATTCATGAATCGTGTTCATAATATTATAACATCATTGCTGGTGACGTGAAAGAGTTAATCGATACTGTGATTTTGGCTCTCATCTTAGGATAGGATAAATACATTTCAAATCTTAATGTATTGTTGTGAACTGATCACTAAAAATTTAAACAAATATGCTCGTTGGTCAAGAACTTACATCCATTTTTCTGATGAGGATAGTTCGAATGATGAAGTCCGTATTTTCTTCCGAATGAATCAACAACACCTGCATGTCACCACACATCATAGAGTCATCAGGCCAATATTTTGCACATTTCTTCTGTTGGAATAAGAATCAAATGCAATAAACGCATTTTAAAAGTTTCTTTTGAAAAGCTTTTTCTGCTAGTACACTGTCAAAATATAAATCAATAAATAAAATAAAGCAAAATAAAAGCCGAATAATGTTTTGAAATTACACAAAGTAATACTAGTCTTTGTACAGGCCTGCTGAGTGTTTTTGCATGGCTATCGTTAACATCAGTCTTAGTCATGTTATAACATATTCCCCTGTATAAAAAAGATAATAAGCACCTCATACTTGAGCAATATAATCATTGTTACAAAACGGTTTCTATACTTAGAAGTTATAGTTATATTGCTATCTAAATTTCAAATGAATACCTATACGCCCAATTACATATTCTAGACAAACCTTAAAATTATGAATAAAGTATGTTAAGCATATTATTATAAGGCACACATTTCCATAGACTTATTTTAGCAATGACAAAGAAGCTTCTATGGACGAACTTTTTGAACGTGCATGTTGCATGGATGTAAGAATAGCATCTCCTACCTCCATGGCATGATGTAGGGGAATGTGGGGCAAAGTGACTGACTGTTTTCAAAGTGAGCAAATCGGAAATTTGTTTTGAAAATTACAGTACATAAAGAAAGAAGTCTACTTTATAATGAAACTTGCGTTGAAACAGTATTTTTTACTTTTGGCAGTAAATTAGAGACCTTAAAAAAAAAAAGTGGAAAATTTTCACTTTTTATTTTCATGGGGCAAAGTGAAAAATAAAATACTTTTTGAATGAAATATTTTCTATTCGATTGTAAAACTTATTTTTGATCAAAAGAATCAGTAAATAGATGGTTGATTGAATAAATGAAAAGATAATGGAACGATAAACAAATAATTCAACGAATAAATCAATTAATATCTGAAGAAAAATAAATGAGCAAGTAAAAGAATGAATCAATAAGAAAATTAGTGAATGAATGAATAAATAAGTGGATTACTAACTGAAGGAGCGTAAATGAATTAATAAATGAAAACGTAAGTGATTCATATTTAATGATTAAATGAGTAAATAAAACAATTTTACTATGCCCCATCCACTTTGCCCCGTATGCACTTGACTAATTGTACAGTTTATTTCAAATACAAATAAGCTTAATATTAACTAAATTAATGCTGCATTGAATATCATTAGGTGTCAATTAATATTTAAAATGTTAATAACAGAAACTTTATCATTTTTTAGTTACAAAAATAATTTTTGACTTACAACAAAATATTCCAATATGAGTATCATTTTTAAAAAAATGCCTGTATTACCAAACGCTTTAATTTTCGGCGGTATTTTTTTCCTGACTGAAATAGACTACATGTGGTACTATATAAGGTAATGCACTAGTAGTGGCCACAGTTAAGCATATTTTATGTATTTTTTAAACTGTGGGTCTACAATATTAATTCCAATTTTTTGGCTCAATGAACGTATTATAGCCCAACTATTCCTAAATCATTCCATTTTCTAAAAATGCCAAAATTCAAATTTTTTCAATTTTTTATCCATTTTTTTCCCAAACTTCAAATTTGATCCAATAATGGCCACTCCGAAATCTGAGATTTTCAGTAGTGGCCACATGCATGAGTCAGTAGTGGCCATCTGACATCCTTTCCTTAGAATTCACATTACTCACTTTAAATTCAAATAACTGATGGATAAAATTGATTCAAGATGATAGTTACATTAAGTACCAATATATTAATCACATTTTTATTGTGCATTTCTTTCTTCAAAGTACATAAGTACTTAGGATAAAATAAAAAAGTTTTTAGTAGAAAATTTGTATTTGTATTTTTTGTACGCTAATGTAAAAAATAAAGTAAAAGAAAATGAATGTACTTATATAAGTATTCTACATATGAACTTTGGTAAGTATGAACTGAATAATTACTATCAGTACGAAATCTTTACTAATAAAAAAGCTGAAAGTCTGTCTGTATATCTGGATCTCTGTCTGTCTGGATGTCTTTGACGCGCATAACGCCTAGACCGTTCGACCGATTTTCATGAAATTTGGCACAAAGTTAGTTTGTAGCATGGGAGTGTGCACCTCGAAGCAATTTTTTGAAAATTCGATTTTGTTCGTTTTCTATTTCAATTTTAAGAACATTTTCCCGAGCGAAATTATAAGATGGACGAGAAAATTACCAAGTTATCTTAACGTGAAACCCGTAACATGGGCAAGCCAATTGGCGAGAAAGTCACCATACATTTTTTGTAAATACATAGGCGAACCAAAAGACCTTTTAATTTTTCTACTACGGGCAAAGCCGTGCGGGTACCACTAGTTCATAAGAAAATTGTAAGTACACAATTCAATGTAATTCTAAAACAATTAGTTTCCTCCAACTTACCAAGGTATATCAATGGATATAGGAAATTGGTAGCATAAGTTTTCAATACTACTAATGGCAGGATGTCCATGCACTTAGAAAGTCATGGATTTCGGCTATGATCAAAAATGGTCATGGAAAGTCATGATTTTCTGCAAAAAGTGCTCAAAAATCATGGAAATTGACAATTGGTCATGCATTATTGAGTTCAAGAACATGCATATTTATCGAATTCTGCACATTAGCTTAAACTTACGCATCTTGGCCATTTTTTACACTATTACGTGTTAATCCCAATTTTTCACACATTTCTAAATCCGATTGCATCCGCTTCTTTAATACTCCCACATTTTTCTTTTCCTTGTGATTTTACCTTTTGGACATTTATAATTATGTATTTAGCATTATTTTTAACCCTCCTTATATGTCTTATTGTGTAGTTGAGGACTTTTAGACTTCTAATTTTGCCGATCGCATTCGATGCAAAAATTTTAAGTCATTCGTGTTGATTTAAGAGACTCATAAAAATTATCATTAATTCTCAGCTATGTCTTAGGTTAATGACGATTTTAGAAAATAAATTTGGTCTGAAGAATTAATTACGGACGTTTTGTACATCGATAAAATACAGAAATCAGGGAATTTTCGAAGGTAAAATTTTTAAAAAGTCCGTAAATGTTACATATTTCGCAACTTCGAAAATTTTACAACATTTGTAACCTATCATAAAACTTTGGCGGCAAATATCTGGTATTGTCTGGTAAATTATTTTTTAAGTACTTTAATGTTTTATTTTTTTCTGATTATTTATGCTATTTATTGTAAACATAATTTTAGTAACTACTAAATTATTGCTAGTCACAGATAATTTAGAAAACTGCTAGTAGTACCATGCTCCTATTTTTTATTCGGTAAGCTTTGAATTTTTATCCGGAAAACTGATAATTTCCCCCTTCCCAAAAATTTGAATTTTGGGCGTCCCTGACTATTAGCAGTCATAAATAAATATGAATTAATAGATTATAAATTGCAAAACACATACTTACTGACATGATTTAGATTACCAAAGAGAAAAATTGTTCCATAAACAAGTGTTATAACTAGGAATTTTATGTATCATGGCTTTTTCTAATTTTTCTGTGTGTGACTTACTTCTAATAAGTGTTTTACCTTTAAAAAATCTGTATTTTCAAGAAATGATTGCTTAAATCTAAAAAATTAAAAATTATCTTCTTTGCTTAGAAAAGGGATAACTTCAATGAAGCATTATGCCCTTCCCCCTTCATTTTTGAGATTGCAACCTGCTCAGCAAGCAGGTTGCAATCTCTCTCTCGGTTCTAGTAGAATGTTTCTCCTCTTTCTGTACCAGTGCGCCAAATTCCTGTTTTTTTTTAACAATAAGCTATTTAATAATTCCCCCCCCCCCCCCGTGATATTCGCCCCTAGGCCAGGGCGTATGGGCCTGGGGGATGGCCTGTTGAGTAATCCGGGCCTGTCCATAAAACAGATAAACGCACTAGCAGGCGCCACAGTGAAGCATATTTTTGTGACCTTTTTAAACTGTGGGCCTACACTATCAATTACCATATTTGAAACTCAATGAGCATATTATAGCCCTTCTCTTCCTTAATCGTCCCATTTTTTGAAAATGCCAGAATGTCAATTTGTTCATTTTTTTTCAAACCTCAAATTTGATCCATCAGTGGCCATTATATAATGCACATGAGTCAGTAGTGGCCTTATTGCTGTTTAGAAGTGGCCACCGGGTGGCCACTACTAGATCACACAATAATATTATGCCAGAAATGAGGCAGGTTTTTATGTAAAGAGATTACAACATATTAAAAGGAAAATTGAGTTGATTAATGAAAAACCTTCCTGATTCAGTAGTGGCCACTCGGTGGCCACTTTTGAATTTCCCAACTTTTTTGGTACCAGTAGTGGACAGGTAAACTGTCAGCCAAAAAAGCAACTATTTCAAGTTGAAAACGCTCCAAACATGATCTTTCACATTTCATAACATGGTTACAGCTCTGAAAATATTATTTTTGAGCATTGTTCTATTCATAATACGACACAATGTTTATATACCTCGTTACGGAGAAGCGTTAGAAGACAGCTGAAAAAACATCGACAATCCAGGCGACCGTATTAAATAGTTGATAACAATTTTCCATGATGTTCTACCTACTCCTCCTTAAACTGCCCACTACACTATAGTCTGAGGTCTACCTCCTGCAAGTTTGAATCCACTGGGACCCCTAGAATCCTTATTTTTCAAATTTAAACCTTAAAGTGGCCACTACTGAAACAGTGGCCACTACTGGTGCATTTACCTTAGTTAAAATAATACCAGATTAGTTGAGCTAAAAGCAGAGAAAATGTTCCACCATTTCACCTTGCCCCGCTATTTCACTTTGCCCCATGTTCCGGAACTTGAACATGGACATGAATCGACGTAGCGTGTTTTAGCGGACTCACAAATAAAAGTCACAAATAAAACATAAAATGTTTTATTTGTGACTTTTTTTCTCTCTTTCACCATTTAACAACGCATTTTATGAATGTACTCACGTTAAGTCACGACACAAATGTCAAGATTTCACCCAAACATTTGTTTTGAATCTCATTTTTCCTTAATGTTACCACACTGCTAAAAACCGTTTCACGCGGGATTCAAAGAAATTGTTTCTTTGTATAGTTTAATGAGAAATTAAGAATATTTATTTTGTCTTCTTGTCAGAGGTGTTCCGAGAAATTTGATGTCTAATGCGTTTGCTGCGAGGATCACTTAAATAAGCTTTTGGAATGAGTAAGGCAAAGAAAGGAAGGAAATCGGGTGAAGCCTTAAATAGCCACAAAAGTCATCCCTTATGATAGTTAATTGAAACGTTAGTAAAGGTATTTTTTGCATACAATTTTATTGAAGATCTACGCTGCAGAGAGTTCAGCTGCTACACCTTAAAATATAGCTGTGATTAGTTTTTTTTTTAACCTTGTAATCGCATTACAACGATTATACGATTAAAAGTCTTTATTACGTAACTAGAAAATCGCCCGTCAAGGTATGACAGGCGAAAATTGCTTTTACATTTGAACGAAGCAATTGCCTGTTTGGTGATATTTTTATAGTTGAAATTTTAACCATAATCCCAGTGGATTAACCCTAAACTGCAGTAGATAGCGTTCATTGTTTTCCACATTTTCGTTTCATCATTCCCCTGAAATGACACAGTCTTACCAGTACAACAGTTAAGTTACCGGATCCAGTTCAGCCTTGCCACAATAAAGCATTTCCCTGCATGTCAAACATTACCAAAACATATTGTCAAATTATCATGCCGAGGCACGAGTTTCATTGTTGATGACGTCAGGAGCGTTACTCAATCACTGGCTATTATATATATGAGGATTATTATGCTTGAGAAAATTTATGTGTTTACTATTTGTATATAGCTGAATAAACGTATACACAATGTAGTAAACATATATATATCGTCGTCTGCGTACTACAACTGTAAATTTGGAAAAATTGAATGTTCCGCTCTAGTTGACATTTCTGTTTGAAAGAAGACAAAAATACTTCTAATTAAATGAAATTTAGAAATGGTTGTTTAGTAACATTTAATATCAAGTCTTTACATTCTCGAAAATGGAGAAAAAACTTTAACTTGTTGAGTTTTACTCGAAGCAGCATGAAAAAAACTGAATTGTAATTTCCTACTTATAGTATTCTCTCCACGATGTATTGTAAAGTTTCTTTGCGATTCTCAACCGGTGGTCCGGCGGATTGGCACCGATCCACAGAAAAATTTCACCGGTTCTCATATATTTTTGCTTATCCTCTTTAGCAAATGCTCCTTACTCAAAAATCATAATACTAATAATAAAAATAATAAAGTATGCGACATCTTTTAAGCGAGTTTCATGATTAATTTTCGTACTTTTCTGTGATGTTTCAGCAATATTTATTACGTGTGTATAATTATTAATGTAATGAATTACTTTATTTTTAAGATTTAAATATTTTTTGTAATATTTATTTAACACTAAGTAAAGTTTTATTTATATATTCATTGGTTAATTTTTCATTATTGCTATTTTATTTAAAAGAAAAAAAAGATTAGCCCATTGCCGAAAAATGTTTGACAGACGCCGAGGCCAATTTATTTTAGTTTTTTTGCAAAGGAAAACGAAAGGAAAATGTAAAAAAAAAATCACCAGTCCGTAAAAATTATTTATATATATATATATATATATATATACATATATATATATATATATATATATATATATATATATATATATATATATATATATATATATATATATATATATATATATATATATATATATATATATATATATATATATATATATATATATATATATATATATATATATATATATATATATATATATATATATATATATATATATATATATATATATATACAGTCAACTCCCGCTACAACGCGATCCGACTTACGCGAAATGGCTATAACACGAGTTTTTCAGGAGCAAGGAAATTTAGAGCTAAAGTGAATTTTTTCGCTCTCAACAATGAAAGGTGATGAAATATTGTGGCTCCTAGGCACGCTTTTTCATCTAAAGTTTGAAGATGGAAACAATAAGCGAAAGTTTGATAATTTAAGAAAAGGTAAAGATTCTTGATTCGCTTGAACAACTAGAAAGTGTGTCGAAGGTAGCACGACAATTAGGTATGGGGTAAACCTTGCATACGTATAATGAAAAGTCAAGAGAAGGCAACCCGTATAAGTCTGGGGGGTCCCAGAGGAGTTTTACCATAGATGTAAATGTTATAAAAGTAAATGCGAAGCTACTGTATTTAAAAATATATTAGAATGACGATCAGATTGCGCAGGTTAAAACATCATCGTCAATTTTTAAATTTAATTGTAACTTATTGTATCTACTGTATATTACTCTTACAATGCAGTGCTTTATTATTACTACATACTGTACGTACCGTACTGTTTTATTTTTATGTTTCTCTCTCCCAATGATCATTGATTTTGTGCATCGTAACAGTATTTTATGTTGAATAATGCAACTTTTTTAAAAATACGGTAAAAATTCAGCTCTTTATGTAAGAAAACGGTAATGTATAGTTAAAAAATGATCAAAAACAGTTTAAAAGGTGTTCAAATGTCTAAAATGATTGCGTATGTTAAGAAAAAGATCATATACACAACACTTTTCCACAACGCGAAATTTCGACTAACGCGAGGAGTCTTGGAACGCATCCTTTGCGTAAGTCGGAATCCGACTGTATATATATATATATATATATATATATATATATATATATATATATATATATGTTTTAAGCAGTAAGCAAATGCAAGTTCTCTTCTTTTTTTGCAAAAAATGTCAAAACGGGAGAGAAAGAAAAGAAAAGAAAAAAAAATCAAAAAAAAAAAAACAAAACATTTGTTTTCAGAAGCACTTACCTCGGACCAAAAAAGGTAGAGAAACACTGAAGAAGGAACAAGAAACTGCTTTCACTGCACTAACATTACACTAGCACGGAAACAACTTTTACAGAAATCAAAAGCCGTAAAAGCACTGCGAGTGGGCAAGTTTCGTATTTTTCGCAAGCCCACCGATTTCGCAAAAATTTAAACTTGGAGAAATATTTTTTTTTTTTTGAACTTTCATTTGTGTTCTGATGACATTTTCAAAATCACCATTACCTTCATTTTCATGAAAATTACGACTCGCGAAAATAAAACGTACATTTCTATTGAAAATTTCATAACTTCTGCTTGTTCTTAGTGGGAAAGCACAACAATACTATTTAACCACGGATTGTATGTAATTTGGCAATCTGCCAAGTAAAGACGATTCCATTTGAATGAATCTAGTAGGGGAGAAATTAAAATAACGATGGGATTTTGATGCAAGCGTTTTATAATGTCACTAGTGCCTTATTCATTTATTGCATTCTCAAAAATAAAATAAGCAAAAACAAAAAGCAGTTACCACGGAAACAACAAAAAGAAAATGAAATATTTTCATTTCGTTCAGGAACGTAAAAGCAAAATGGTAAGCTCAAAACTTCGTTGTGAATAAATAAATCAATTCATTTTTGCCGTGAGAATATAGATCGAATGTACTTTAGATTTAAAAAATGTTGCTGTGAGCAAATTTTCATTTTTACAAAAATAAGGCTAAATAACAGAGAGGCAAAAGTGCACATCTGAAACAAACTAACATCTCTGTAAACTAATAGACCCGTCCATTTCCGCCTATAAACCGGATATTATTAGCCTTTCCCTGTAATCGATGGTCAGACAGTATGATAACTGTGTAATATTTTCTCGTAAGTATTATAGAGCTTCTTTCTTAATTAAGGATGGCTTAAAATGAAATAGTTTTTGAGAGGCAATAGAAACTAGGCAATAGTGATTCCTAGTCGACAATCTAATTGGGGCAAACCTAACCAGGCAGAGCCTTAATACTGCGATCAGGACCTGCGTAGACTTCACAATGCTGCCTCGCTGCCTGGTTAGGCTTGCCCCAACTATAGACACGACACAAACCAAACCAATGACAACGAGTCAGCTATTCTACGAAGAACTAAACCCCAACACCCATTTTAAAAGGGTAAATCCCTTCTTTACCAAATGGGACAGATAAAAATTAGCATAAAAGTAAATCATCAATCAATTTCTAAACAAAACAATCAATTCGCGTATTATAAAATTATAAGAAACTTGATACCTTTCCATTTTCTACGAGATCCGTAACCATAACAATTACAGGTGAGTTTTCTTGCCACACCATCCGCCAGAAGTCATCGATTGTATTGTCCAAAGGTCCTGAAGTAGGAGAGCATAAACATTTGAATAAAAATCAGTTTTCCCATTTTCACCCAAGAAATTTTCAATAAATATGTTTATTTGACATGGATAAGAACTGCGATTCATAGAAAAATTTTCGCTGAGAAATTATTTATTTTCCACTAAGTTAGAAAAAAAACTCTAGCGTGTCTTTTTAATTTCCTAAGTATGCAATGATTGTAGTTGCATTATTAGGGTCTTATGCTTTAGTGGAACTCCTGATTTAAAGCAGCAAGTCTTTGATTCAGAAAACTCGAGCTCCATCTCCGGAGTGAGAAAAACCAATCTCTACGAGGGAGAGCAAAATTCGTTATAGCTGACAACCAAGGGGTTTCTTCCGCACACTGCAGTACAAAAGCAATGCTTCAAACGTTGATAAGATTTTCTTTTATAAAAAAAGCACAAAAATATCACCAACAAAAAAACGCAGGCCCTTTATTTCAAACAAGCGGTACCCGGCGGTTTTGCCCGTAGTACAAAATTAAGAGGTCATTTGGTTAGCCTGTATATTTGCAAATAATGGATGATGAATTTCTCGCAAATTTGCTATGTTCATTTGCTCGCCCACGTTATGATAGTTTGCTCGGTAAAATGTTCTTAAAAGTGGAATAGAAAAAAAATCGAATTTTCAAAAAATCGCTTCGAGGTGCTCACCCTCATGATACAAACTAATTCTGTGATAAATTTCATGAAAATCGGCCGAACGGTCTAGGCGCTATGCGCGTCACAGACATCCAGACAGAGATCCAGGCATTCAACTTTATTATTAGTAAAGATTTTCCATGTGGAGGTGAGGTTACGTACTGAATATTTATAACTTTATTTAGATGCAGAACTTCCTCCCCATGCGTAATAACTTCCATTAATGGTGCTAACCAGGGAACAACGCAAATCGTGTAATAATGGAAAAAAAAGTTATAAAATAGCTAGCGATGGAAAGAATATATTGAGTCATTTTTTGACCCAAAAATTATTTTCCCTCGTCCCCGTGTAATTCTGTCCTGTAAGGCTGTCGAAGTTTAAAGAAAAGCGCCAAATCTAAAAACTTGGCGAGAAATTGAAGGTACACACGATTTCACTGTCTGCTAGTTGCAGGACATTCATCTGCAAAGCGTGTGAAAGGTGTCATCCATTTCCTTCCGAAATTCGCGGAGTTTTGGAGACTTTTCTTCAAATTTCGACATACTTTAAGCCCTTGTATTTAGAGAACGGTGACACCAGGGCAAACAATTTATGCATCCAAAAACGTGTTTTACTATACTCTTTTGTTTGCTATTTATTTGGACTTCCTCATTTCAACACTGTCGTAAAAGGTTTCCTCGCAAGGCTTTACTCACGAAGATAGGGAGTTTCAGGAAAAAGGCTAGAACTAAATTATTTTATTTCAGTATAACATAAAATTGATTTTTTATGTATTTGCAGTTTTGTACATTTGCTAACGGGAGTGAGGACTTTCGCAAAGTAATTGTAATTAATTTATTGTTGACTGTAAATTAAAGTTTAATGCAAGATTAATAATGCATTTGAGTCTTATTTCTATTACTGTGGTGAAAGGCGAAAAAATATATTTTAAGTAATATTATTATGACTTTAACAACAATTTCAAGCCTTCAGAATTAGTCAATTGAAATTGCTGTTTACACTGTTTATTTTCGAATTGATGCTATTAATTGTGCTAAATGGAGCTCGAGGAAATTGACCATAAGGTAAATATTTGCTATGAAACTTTGCTACATGCTGTAAAAAAAAATTGTGTAACCTTACTCCATAAATACGGTAACAGCTTAGCTACCTCCACTGCTCTGGGGTAACTTAATTGATATAGCTGGAGTAAAGTTACACATCGCTTGTGGCAGGTTACACCATGGTAATGTAACTATAGCGTAACGTCTCATTCATTTCTGCGTAAGGTTACACCAGAATTGTCTGCATACATACAGAGAAATTGCTTGAAAGATTACACATAGGCAAAAATTAAGGTTTCATCAGACTTTCTTGAACGGGTACTCATTTTTAATTTTAAATAGACTAAAATTTTTAAGTTAACTATCCGATGGTTTAAATTAGCTAGATATATTAAATGATCAAGGAAAAAAAATCTTTCAATACGTTTTAAATTGAAAGCACAAAAATAAACTAGTAGGTTATAATGATTGTAATTTCTTTTGAATATTATATATATATTTTTTTTATCATCCTAGAAACTCTTTCTTTACACTTATTGTTTTTAATTATTCGTTTATGCAAGTCAGTCTTGTCAGACCGTTACGTATGACTCGAAGCCATACGTAACGGTGTGACAAGACTGACGCAAGAAATTAATTTTCCTCTCCACTCACTCGACATAACTTGTGTTCTCCAGTGGATCCCCGCTCATGTCGAAATCGAGGGAAATGAGTGTGCAGATGCCATAGCAAAGGAAGCACGTGACCAAGATCAACCTCTAACAGCCACCTTCACAGGCGTGAATGCTATTGCTAGGCGAAGGATCTACGATCAGCTTTTCAGCAAGGCAACAATCCCCGACCTTCACTGCCCAAGAAACCTCTCTTCTACAATAGCTAGGCTACGCACTGGACATTTCAAGGACATGAAGATATTACCAACTAATAATAAATCCTATCCCATCTGCAAGCACTGTCCCCATTTACAACTCACTCCTGATCATGTTTTTAAATGTCAGGCCATTATTCGCTCCCTCCTCCATCTTGGAGCACCACCAATTGGAATCCTGTACAGCCATCAGGCTCCAGAATTAGCAGGTCTTGTTATCAAGACTTTTGGAGACATCTAAAGATTTCGCACTCTGCACGTCATTAGACAAGACAACAACAACAGCAACATTCAACATTTATCAAGTTCATGCTTTTTCATCCCAACCATTATACACCAATTATTTATTTATTTTAACACACAAACAAGGCATTTTTCTTGCACTAAGAGAGGAAATACCCTGAGTGGTGTCAAAACCTACAACGTGCAAATCTCAGACAAATCGCAAAGCAGCAAGAGCTTTACCGCTCAGCCACCAAAGACCGGGTTTCCTTTCGCTGATAAGAGTTCACTTGCTCTGAGCCGATTCTGATCTTTACGCATGCGCTTTGAATTCTACTGAGACCATAGTGTAAGGTTTCTCCAACAATTTGAGTTTTTAAAACAATGATAGTACCGTGTAACCTTAACACATTTTTTTATAGTACACACGTTACAAAATATTAAAGAACCAGATTTTTTCCCTAGAGTTTGCAAGTTCTTAAACAGGCAGTTTTGCAAGCAATTTGTTTTTATACAACCCTCTTTTTAGATACAGTGAGTAGAGCATCAAAAATTCAAACTAGTTGGGACCATAAACAGTTCAGATTTTTCGAAAATTACCGAGGAAAAAAAACACCGTAAAGGAAAAAAGCACAATATGCTTGTCATACAATACGACACATAACGCTACGGTACATACTTACATTTCTAAACAGAATTTAGCAAAATTGAACTTACATTTGAATACTTAAAAGAAGGAAACGTTTCTTAAAACTTCATAAGAGAGAGTTAGGATTTAGGGCGTTTGGATTTTTCGACGTTCTACTGAATACAAGAATCAAGTTCCTAATAATTCTGACACAAATGTATGCAATTTGAGTTGTATATTATTGCCATACTACGTCGTTTTAATTCAAATAAATAATATTTTGTTTGAATAGTTTTATAGCATGCTAATTACATTTTAAAAACATGTTGTTTTTGAGCTCTACGAAAGCACATAAAATAATAATGCATGCTATTTAGTAAAAACTAAACTTTACCTTGTGTAACAATGTACTCCCGTGGTCTTCTGTAACCCTAAAAAATAAGTACTGCTTGTTAAAAGTTCCGAAAGCATTTTTTCTGAAATATAATTAAAATTGTTCATACGACTTTGCAATTTTGATCAGAAAAAAAAATTAAAATAAAAATAATAATAATTTTCTGAATACGTGCCTACTTACCATTCTTTCATTCGCACGATGTAGTTAAAAACCTATAAGCAACGTGAAAAAACACAAGACAAAGGAGTGTGCTAGATTAAGTTCTAATCATGGACGCATGGGGCTCACTTTCATGAATGCACTGTCTGAAATCACTATCAGTGCATTCAGAGAGATGTAGGGGAAGTAACAAAAACTGGGCGATATCCTTGTCGCTGGGATGTTGAAAACAGCGCCAATCAGCACCGATCATGAGCAGAATCGTCAATCAAATGAGCATTTTTTAGTAAGTTACCGCCCTAAGCCAGGGCTAAGGCAGAAATACTTAAAATACACCACCAGCTCAGTTATCCGAGGACTGCAGTTTCATGCTTTTTAGCACTCATCAGCCCGGAATAGGAATCACATGAGCTGGAGGCGAAAAACCTCTTAAGGGAGCCAAGAGAGCCAAACAAACTAGTAGCTAATGTAGAATTAGCATATAGACCGGGATCTGAAGGGGGTTGAGCATGCATGAAAAGGCTGACGCAATATTATTTCTGATTATTGTTACAGGCACGATGGTGATTATGAAACCACATGTCGTCGCCCCCCTGGGTGGTCGACAACCCCGGGGGAGGGGGGAAAGCACTGGGGGAGCCGTTTGCTGAAACACTCATAACTCGCCAACTATTTGAGATAAAACACTGAAAAAAGTGGCAATCGACGCCACAAAACAAGGGTTTCATAAAAGCTAAATATGATTATGGACCTATCTTTGTTGGTTTCCGAGTAAAATTACTGTTTCGCAAACAAGCAAAATTTTAGAATAAAATGCGCAAAACAAACTTTTTTTGACCAAAATAAATTCCAAATAAAAATTGTTTGATTTTTTTTTCAAATAAAGTCCTAAATATCATTATTCAGTTTGTTAAAACTATTTAAGTACTGTTAACGCGTTGAAAAACAAAATGACAGTAGCATGCTCGAACACGATTTGCAGTATAGTTCAGGATCGGAAGGGGGGTTTTGAGCATGCATGGAAGACCTGACGCAAAATTATTTCTGAGTATTGTTACAGCCACTATAGTGATTATGAAAACACATGTCGTCCCCCCCCCCCCCTCGGCGGTCGACATCCCCGGGGAAGGGGGAAAGCAGTAGGGGGAGCCGTTTGCTAAAACACTCATAACTCGCGAACTATTTGAAATAAAACACTGAAAAAAGTGGCAATGGACGCAACAAAACAAGGGCTTCATAAAAACTAGATATAACTATGATCATATCTTTGTTAGTTTGAGTAAAATTTTATTTTTCGCAAACAAGCAAAAATTTTGAAGAAAATACGCATTTTTTTTCTTCAAATTATCAAAATTATTTAACTGTTTAGGGAACCAATAAAATGTGAAATATCATTATCCAGTTTGTTTAAAATTACTTAATTACTATCAAAGCGTTGAAAAGTGAAATAAAATCAAGCTCAAAAAGCATTTGAGGTAATTCACAAAAAAAAAAAAAAAAAAAAAAAAAAAAAAAAAAAAAAAAAAAAAGCTTGCGGAATGTACCTTGAAGACTCGACATAAACCAAAGTAAATTTTGTGGCTCTCCTGTTTTGGCGGTTTTATTTCGTAATATTATCAAAACAATGTCCCAGTTAAGTAATTACTTAATTATTTAACCTTTAACGCATTATAGCTGCTTAGTATGGGTCACAATGGCATTTTTTAAAAAATTAAAACATGCAAGTTTGCAAGTACGAAGTAATTACGGAAAGGATAAACTATCAGGATAACCCTTTTGCAGATTTTACATCTGAGTTATGAAACATAGTGAGCGAGGCTATTGCCACATAAGCAGCATCAAAATTTCAGTGGAACGTTAAAGAAAATGTGAATAGTCTCTTATCCAGAGAAGTCCTGCAATAGCAATGTCTTCAATAGGACTGCAAAACAGCAAAAGAAAACCAAAAAAAAAAAAAACATTTAACCTGGGAAACGTTAGCTCAAAAGTGATATTAGTACAGCTAAAAATCAGTCCCATACAATAAGCCCAGTGCTAGGTCAGGTTCATCAGAATGGTTCACTGAAGCAAAGCGAGAAGATTTCGTGAATGTAATTGAAAATGATACTTCTTGCAGCAAAACTCTAAAAGAAGCACCTTATTTTAAGAACAAAGTTCAAGTTATCAATGGAATGACTCTGGTCCATAATGTCCCAAACACTACTTTCAAATGCAGCAAAGATTTTGCAGGTCTCCAAATAAAAAAAAAATAAAATTTTCTCTTCAATAGTCAAATTACACGAGTAGACCTTAAACACGATCGGTACATCCCACTGTCGTTTTCATAACTTAAAAACGAGAAGTTCAGGAAAGTCTCCTTCGCTTATGAAAAAAATCACTATGTACCAAACCAGTGGTATCGTGTCATAGCCATTCCTGAAAATAAAAAGAACCTTTAAAAGTACATTTCAGAGTATGTAATATGTAACATATCCGTTCCTGCATCCAATCAGCTTCTAGTGTCTGGTAACTCTGAAACCGAAAATGAATATTATTTAAAATCTGCGATTCAAGTAGTAAATTTCTCTGAAATGCCCTAGTCCAACCAGGACGAAGCACGCAACAGAATCTATCTTCATACATATGATTCAGTGCAAAATAGGGGAAAAAGTAACTAATAGTTTATAGATCAGAAACTAATGAATTCTTATTAGCAATCTTTGTTAAAGGACAGAGGTTGCCATTTCATGTGCTGGTGTTGTGGCAAGGAAAAGAGCTTTAGGATGGCATCTACCTTCAGGAGCACTTACGGAAAAAAACATCTAAAATTTTACAAGCTTTTGATGCATTTTCTGACTGCGATTCAACAAGTAAAATAGGAACAAAAAAGTATGCTTTCACTTTACCAAAAAAGTCGGAAACTGTTTTTTGTACACTAGAGTTATCATTAAAACAATATCTGAGTGCTTCAGAATTTCAACTGTTAGAAGCTGTATTATAAAAAAATTGTCAAGAAAATAGGTATTTCTTGCAAATGCAACCATTACACACAATAATTTCTTATCATTTCCATCAGAAATAAATATAATATCAGCTCTCTACCATGCTCCTGCAATTCTTTCCAACATGTGCTAAGAAGTATTGCTCTATTGTAGAAGTAGTACTATTGAATCAATTCCCCTGTACCTTAGCAGTGCCTTTAGATGTAACCAAGTTTGGGTTTCACTTGGATGAAAATAAAACAATAAAGCTACACACCTTATGATGTAGCCAGTGTTACCAGAGAGTTTAATTCCACTCTGCGCAGGCAAGAACTGTAAATATTCTTGTAAATGTTTTATTAATAATTCATCTTGCTGTAAATACTGTGCTATTAAGGCTAAAGCAAAAACCCATAAACTACAAAATACTCGGAAGAGAACGATTCAACAGAACAATTACAAGTCAACAAAAGAGAGTATGATCCAGCTTTCAGAATTTCTGATATATTAATGCTTTATGTATGCATATTGATATTCTGCAATTATTTTTTAATACGCATTATTTTACTAATTTTATTTAACTAGTTTTTTCAGAACTTTAGTCTATAATTTTATATTTATATTAGTTTTCATAAAAGCTCAAAGATGCTTCCAATTTTTTTTATATTTATTTAGAAAATATTATTTCTTGTATCATTGTTCTTTGTTGGGTAAATTATAGAAAATAATATTCTCAAAACAATACCCGCAATATTCCTTTTGTGCAAATTGAAAATATAAATTAATAGAAATAAATTAAAATTATATTTGATATGAAACTACTGTGGGCCTGGTTCCCTAGTTCCTCTCAAATTTAAAGCAGTATATAACAAAATTAAAGCCATAATTGAATACTTTGCAATTAGAATAAGTTTGTAAACTGAAGAATGAATAGTTCGGTCATAAGGATAATTAGACTATTTTTTTCCTCCTTAGCATACTGCCGTTTTGTTCAATGCGTTAACTTAGGCAGTGCTTGCTTTTTCTATTTCGCTTTTTAACGCTCACGTTAGTAATAATTAAATAGTTTTTTAAACAAACTGAATGATGAAGTTTCAGATTTTATTGATTCCCTAAACGGTTAAATAATTAAAAAAAAAACTTATTTTTTGAAAAAAAGCTTTTCGTATTTTATTCAAAATTTTTGCATGGCTGCTAAAAAAGGAATTTTACTTATAAACCAACAAAGATAAAACTATAAACATATTTAGGTTTTTCAAGCCCATGTTCTGTTGCATCTTTTGCCACATTTTTAATGCTTTACCTCCTACAGTTCGCGAGTTATGAGTGTTTTAGTAAACGCCGTCCCCTACTGCTTTCCCCCTCCCCCCGGGGATGTCGACCGCCGAGAGGGGGGGACATGTGTTTTCATAATCACTATTGTGGCTGCAGGGCCGGACTGGGTGGTTGACAGGGCGCGGGAAAGCAGGAGTTGAAGGGCGCCGACTGAGCCTCCATAATATTTAAGATTTAGTGCGGACTTTTTAAAGGGATAAAAAAAATCATTGAAAAGCATATAAAGCCCTTTTTTTGTTGCAGAAAATGTCCAAACGAGAAGTCATATTTTTTGCAAGTTCAAAAATAATAAGAGACCTGCCCCCTCCCCCCAAAGAGTGTTGGCACATCCCCTGAAATATTACAGATTACAGCCTATAAAGAGATCCTCCCTAAAAAAAAAAGACCACCAAAATACCTACTGAAAATTTGAATAACGCCGGGGGGGGGGGGGCGATTGCGGTGAAATAATTTCTAGTTTCGAAGAATAAGTTTTATTAGGTAACACCTCTTGCAGTGATACTTTTTTTTTTTTCACTGGTATCTGCTGTTGTTTTAAAACATGGTGTTGTCATTTTGTTGCATGAATTTGTCGATTCCTTAAGCTGACGAGGTTTTCTCCGTGCGATCAATATTCATGCCCAGGTTTGTTTACTTGTTTTTTTTCCTTTCTTTTTCGTTTTGTCCTTGCATATGCTAGTTTATCATTCTCGACAAAATGCTTCTGAAATTTAAAATTAAAAATATGTACATGACGTTTCAAACTATTGTCCGTTTTCAAAGACTATTAAAATATTTATATTATTAAAATATTTTTTTCCACTTTATTTAAGTTCAAAACTCAGTACAGCAATACAAAAAAGGAATTCAGTCATGAAGGGAAAACATGATTTTACAAATTGGGTAAATCAAGAAATATTATAATTTATCAAAAATAAACATTAATAAAGAGTAATTAAGATGAAGAATTTAGTGTGGATATAACATGAGACATGACACTAGTGATTAATTAATTTCAGTCCTCAATATCAAAAGATTATTCGAATTATGTTTACCTACTCATTTGTTCTGTACTTATAGTAGCTATACTATTGTTTTCTTTCTTTCTTTCTTTTTTTTTTTTTTTGCATCTCAAACGTCAAATTTGATATGAATTATGCATTTGTAATGAAATCGGCTTACGTATGCTATAAAGTAATAACTAATTTTCATGGTACCATGATAATGAGTTAAAATATAATGTTTTTTTCTTAATGTTTGCAATACATTTTTTTATAAGTAAAACATATGTAATATCTAGAGTCCTTAAAGTCTTTTTTTTTTTTTCAATCCTATATTTATTTATTTTTTAGTAACTAGATCATGTCATAGCAAATACCTTGGGGGAAGAAATATATTACAAGAAAATACAAGTAATCGAACTCTAACTCGTTCAGTGCACCTCATTGCCTCTTTGCAGTACGTAATAAATAATATAATTTTGATAACACCGAAACTATTGGGTAAAGATCGAAATTGAATTATTTGAGAAATCATTTTTTATACATGGATATACATTTAAAATTACTATTATTGTTTGTGACCATTATCTTTATCTTTACTAATAATAAAGCTCAAAGTCTCTCTGTCCACTCTGTCTGGATGTCTGGAATTCTGTGACGCGCATAGCGCCTAGACCGTTCGGCTGATTTTCATGAAACTTGGCACAAAGTTATTTTGTAGTATGGGGGTGTGCATATCAAAGCGATTTTTCGAAAATTCGATTTTGTTTTTCTTTTATTTCAATTTTAAGAACATTTTCCGGAGCAAAATTTTCATAAGATGGACGAGTAAATTACGAAATTATCATGACGTGGAATGGTAGAGCGAATGAACATAGCCAATTGGCGAGAAATTCGTCATCCATTATTTGTAAATATACAGGCGAACCGAATTACCTTTTAATTTTCAACTACGGGCAAAGCCGTGCGGGTGCCACTAGTAAGGAATAAATTAATTAGTTTGCTTAATTAATTTTTTTTAAACTTTTGCAATGAAACTCAAAGATTTCAGTGCAAAAGAACAAATAAATTTCTTGACCATGTCCAATTTTCCCCTTGCCTCCTTTTTTCATTTAAGAACTCCAAAAAATTTTTGAAGTAAAACTAAAATTACAAGATTTTTTGTTCCGCAGTGTAAGAAAACAAAGGGGTTTTTCGTGATGATATTTTTTCCTCCACATTCTTAGATCAGGATCTAATTTCTGAGAATTCGTTTCAGAAATTCTCGCTGTCCAAAGTGTTATATTTTTAAACTATATATATATAGCAAGCGAACATTTTAAACATTTCTATTCATTTTTATGGCATTATTGTTTTAAAGTTTCGAAAACTTTTTGAATGTAAAATTTTGTTTTTGAAAACTGACGCAACCTAGAAAGATGCGTCATAAAATGAACCAATCATATTTTAAAAAAGAGAGAGAATGAAAAAAAAAATAGTTCATGGACAGGCTTGTTCTTAATATTTTTTACTTTTTAAAACAATAGTTTTCAATTGATAACACAAGACACTTAAATTTTATCTTTCAACTTATCTAAGTACGTTGTTTTTTAACTATATGTACTGTCGGATATTTTGCAATACCATTTATTT
The DNA here is from genome assembly GCF_026930045.1 of Uloborus diversus. NCBI lineage: Eukaryota > Metazoa > Arthropoda > Arachnida > Araneae > Uloboridae > Uloborus > Uloborus diversus. The sequence continues at coordinate 40,473,984 of NC_072734.1, forward strand.
GTCGTTTCGCAGCTCATAGATCATATTACATTTAATTATGAATCATAGATTGTAATTCTATAATTTAAGATTATACATGAAGGAAAATATTTTCGCAATAAAAAGAAAATGAAAACTGAAACGAGTAACCTACTGTTGAGAAGATCCTTCACTAAATGTATCCAATTTTGCTGCCGCTTCATAATTACTTGTTCACTAATGCTAAAATCTGATCCAAATGACTCTTCGATTCATGTAAGTAACAGCAATCGAACTCTGTCATCTAACTGGATAAAATTTATGATAGTTGTCCTTTTTTGTCCAATAGAAATCCGTTGCTACGAGTCCCCAAGCATCGAAGATCCTTATCCGTAAAAAGCATCTTAAAAGGAATCATTTAAAGCCATAAAACAAATGTGTGGTCTACATGTATACTCCCTTTTTTTCTGCTTACCATAGTTAGTCAAAAGCTCTTGTACAATACATCAATACAAGAATGCTTCGAAAGACCTTCATAAAATGCTTTAATGGTTAGAATCTTGTTCAGCTTTCAGCTTTTATTCTGTGAAATAAAAAAGTGATTTTAATTTTTTAGGCTTTTTTATACTATTCTGATATGTGAAAAACTAACTGCAGATAGAAAACGAATAAGGTTACTTCGATATTCCTCACATTACATTTCTAATATAGTCTTCCTTGAATCTTATTAATATTTGTAATAACAGTGGCGCACCTAGCATGTGTGACACTCGGAGCGGTAATAAATGATGTGCTCTCCCTCTAAAACGAAAAAAAAAATTTTTAAATTCTATGTAAACATGAAAATGTTACAATTTTCAGAAACTATTTGTGAAAAATAAAATTTTATGTGGGATAATATACAAAAGGCAAACAAAAACTATGAGTGCTTTTTATGTAACTTGCCCTTGACGCATGTGTGCGTCGAGAGATCAAAAAAGTAAGGGGGTCTGTGAAATTGTTGGCCCCGTAATTACTTTAAACGTATCTCACACACAGAGAGAGATAATAGGTTTTCAGTTTTTCGTTATAAGAGGTAACTACTAGGTCTAAGTATAGACAATATGAACCTAACTCTGAGTATAGTAGTATGTATTGATTCGATAGTGTGGGGTGGGAAATATTGGGATCCGGGCGGTCCCACCCCCCGTAAAATTTTCAAATTGTAGAAGTCTTAAAAATGCATTTCAGCTTCTTTTTTTTTTTTTAAAACTTGCATTCCACTTTGGGTGACACCCTCCAGACAGTAAACCCGAGGCGGACATCCCCCTCCCTCTTCGCGACGTCACTAGTAATAGCTTTGCGTTTTACTTATTAATATCATCGTTCTACATTCCTTCTTCAAACTCAAACTTCGCCTCGCTCATAATGAATTGTATTGTTTTATTAATTCAAAATTTCACAAATCAGCAGGATAGTGGGGGGGGGGGGGGGCGGTATCGAACTTAATCTGAGGGAAAACCCAAATTAAAAAACTTCCCAAAATGACATAAAGGCAGCATAAAATGTAAAAATATAATGATTTTATGCAGAATTTCAAATATTTATTTTTAAGCTAGTATTGTAGCTTACACAAGGGCAACAAGTCCTCACCGACAGGGCAATGACGAACTCCCTCCAAATGCTACTCAGCACCCCCCCCCCTCCCCTGAGAACGAACCCCCAAAATGAGATTTTTAAAATCTCTTAAGTTAACCCTTAGCAATTTCAATGCCGAAGGTTATGCCATGACCCCCATCCTTTGTGCACACCTCTGGATAAAAAGACAACCAAGGAATTAAACCCCGTTAAAAAAAAGTGGAATATGTTTTGAACACAAAGCTTGCCAACGGCAAAGATCTTGAACTTTTGTTATGATTTTAATTGACAAAACGAAAAATGTTTTAGCTTTAAAACTGTTCGGCATCTTTATTGTTTTGTCCAGTAATTCACCAAATGTACACCGGGGAGCCCTGCAGTACTCCTATAGGACCACTTCGAAAATTAACTTATTTTTTCTCAACTAATTTAGACTAATTATTTGTGAAACTTTTTTTTATTTTTTACAGAGCCTCTGCAGGATAAATAAAGGCTATTCAATGCAGATACACGACTCGTATTTATTTTTTACTGTCAGTTACAAGTCATACTTTTATTTTGGGAAGGGCGCCATGTGAAAATTAGTTCCAAAAAGGGCGCCTTGACTCAAAAAATCTAGGAATCACCGTACAGTCCTGTCCTAATAGTTTTTTTTTTTTTTTTTTTTTGTGAAGCGACAAAAAATGCGACATCTGTCATCGTGTTCATCCATCCACTAAAATATTGCTTTTATGCGGCTTATTACGACATTACACTATTTTTAATGTGCAGATTTCAAAAATTAACATTATTTGTCTTCTTATTACTTGCTTCTATTGCACTCATGATCGTTAGCAGAACAGGGAGTCATGCTATCCGCTCTTTTACGGCAACTTAAGTACAGTCCATAAATCGAACTCTTCTCGTATTCTTGACCATAGATATGTGCTGTCACTTTCACCCTCACATCCTTTTTTTATTGGGGAAACCCCATGGGTTGGCTTTTGTCCTCAGAACTGAAACTTGGAGCAAAAGATAAGCCACAAACGATGCCCTGGGAGCACCGTTTACGAAACGAGGGGGGACTAATTGCCTTTATGAGGATAATAAAAGGGAATGTTTATATAAATAAGAAGAACATTGCTTTTGCATGTGAAAATATTCACATGCAAAATCACTTCTTGGTTCCACATTATTTCCATTTTGCTAAAACATTGTTTTGGAAAATAAGAAAAGAACAGAAGGGCGCCTGTCGAGAGGGGCGCACCGGGAAAAGTCCCGGTCAAGTCTATGGCCAGTCCGGGCCTGTGTGGCTGTACAATAATCAGAAATAATTTTGCGTCAGGTCTTCCATGCATGCTCAAAACCCCCCTTCAGATCCTGAACTATACTACGAATAGTGTTCGAGCTTGCTACTGTCATTTTGTTTTTCAACGCGTTAACAGTACTTAAATAGTTTCAACAAACTGAATAATGATATTTAGGACCTTATTTGAAAAAAAAGTCAAACAATTTTGATTTGGAATTTATTTTGGTCAAAAAAAAGTTTGTTTTGCGCATTTTATTCAAAAATTTTGCTGGTTTGCGAAAAATGGAATTTTACTCAGAAACCAACAAAGATAGGTCCATAATTATATTTAGCTTTTATGAAGCCCTTGTTTTGTTGCGTCGATTGCCACTTTTTTTCAGTGTTTTATCTCAAATAGTTGGCGAGTTATGAGTGTTTTAGCAAACGGCTCCCCCCACTGCTTTCCCCCCTCCCCCGGGGTTGTCGACTACCCAGGGGGGGCGACGACATGTGGTTTCATAATCACAATCGTGCCTGTAACAATAATCAGAAATAATATTGCGTCAACCTTTCCATGTATGCTCAACCCCCTTCAGATCCTGGACTAATACCAGATGAGTGACCGCAGCAATGATGCGGTTCAACTCAAAGATTGACGGCAAAGCATGGTATTTTGTAGTAAGTTACCGCCCTAAGCCAGGGTTAAGTTCATAAGAGGTTTTTGCCATCAATCTTTGAGTTGAACCGCACCATTGCTGCGGTCACTCATCTGGTATGCTTAATTCTACATTAGCTACCAGTTTGTTTGGCTCTCTTGGCTCCCTTAAGAGGTTTTTCGCCTCCAGCTCACGTGATTCCTATTCCAGGCTGATGAGTGCTAAAAAGCACGAAACTGCAGTACTCAGATGGAATAACTGAGTTGGTGGTGTATTTTAAGTAATCAAATGAATAATTCATGAAAGTGGCGAATGTTGGCCCAACAACAGCAACCTTCTTTGGCAGCAACCAGTCTTTACCTGGTTTAGCTGTAACTAACCGTCTTTGTTTACTTCCTCAATTATTTCTTTCTTAATACACTAGATATCGGGAGTGAATTTGAGCGTGAAGTGAAAATAAAGTGAAAAGCATACGAGTGATTACAAAAAATGATTAAATATAATCTAATGTTGCAGTCTTTTTTCTAAAGTTCATACTCGTTTAAAAATATATATAAAATTAGCAGTAGGATACACTGCTTATATCTTACTGCTCATTACCTAACCTTTTACTCATTTTCGAATTGAGCCACACCATTCTTTGCGAAAATTCGCTGGTGTACTGAATTAGTTTGCTTTAGCTACCAGTTTGTTGCTAATCTCAGCTTTAATGAGAGAACACCTGCTTACATCATGAAATTACTTGACTCGAACAGCGAAGTGAAGTAAAGTGATAAATAAGTAATTGAAAAAAATAATATGTTATCTTAATTGTTTCAAGTTTTAAGAGTATAAACGTTAGACCCGGCGAAATGACAAACCGCTAACAGTTAAAATGGACGAAACAGTTCACTGAATGCAACTGCAGTGATATGAATGTCAAGTTATAACTATATAGATAGTTTTTATTATTCTTATTATATGTTTGAGCATAAGTTGATCCATGGAAAGCGTGTAAATAAATTTTTAGCTTAAAAAAGAGTAATAGCCGCACGCTCGCTCTCTCTCTCTATTTAATACAGCAGGAGTAATAATTATATAGCAGGAACTGCAAAATACTCTATCAGAGTATTTTGCATATCCTGCTATATAAAAAGGAAAAAATGATTGTGTTTTTTTCTTTTTTTAAATGTGAGATTTGATACTTTAAAAAGAAGAAAAAACGTATGAAAAACTGTACTCACATCCACATAACTGGCATTTATGTAGTCGGACTCATTTTTGCCTGATTGTAAGACCACTCGACAACGATCATCTGAAATAATAGACGAAAATTTAAAAAAATAAAAGAAATAACGCAAAAAGAAAAGAAAAAAAAAACAGAAAAAATATTCTGTTATAACTATTGCTTGCGCTCACAAATTTTTTTTTATTTTAATATATTTTTGGTTCACAACATGTGAATTCTCACCTCCGTGGCATGTCACACGTGACTGTTTATGCTGCTTAATAACTTGTTTAATTCAAAGTGTATACTTATTTATTTCTTATTAATTTCACAAGTGTCTCAAATACTAATTGTTTAAGTATATTTAATTTTTTAATATTGTGTTTTAGTTCGTTTGAATAGGACAAGGAGTCATGTCACACAATAAATTCTCACTTCCGTTACCTAAACAAAAAATGCCATTCCTCATTAACACGTGCCAGTAATGACGTCAAATTTTATTTTCCATGATACAAGGGAGCCCCCTTGTTTATTTTTTAGCCATAGTTGAAGCTGTGAGATTTTTGTTAAGAAACAAGATAGATTTTGCTTTAAAAACTTAGTGTGGTTATTCCAACTTCTCACCTCCGTGAACTTGAATTTCAAGGACGTAAATTAATGTAAAAAAAGAAATGAACATGTTTTCATATGCTTAACATGCGCAGATTGTAGCAACGAAGGGAAAAAAATCCACGAAAAATATATCTATTAGGCTTCTATTAATGGAAAATTCTGCACCTCCGTGACCGACCCTATCAATGTCATTATTATTAAGGTGATAAAAAATGATGGAGGAGAAACGCATCAACAATAGGCATTCTACCCAAATTATAAATTGCCAGTATATCCTCAAATTTGCTAAAATCTATTTTTAACATACATTTGAAACTTCTAATTAAGCTGTACTTTAATTAAGAAAGCTTATTATTATATTCCGACTACTCATTAAAATAGCTGATTGTTTGCACAATTTACAAAATTACTACTTTAACATTAAATTGGCCTCAATATTTAAACATTAAAAGTTTTTTCTTTTTTAAATTTCCGTGAACAATGCATTTTTTTATTTTATTTATGAGTAAAATAATTGGAACTTAGCTGGGCCATTGTTATTGCTACTTCTAGTAGGTAATACTTTCATGTAAGAATGAAAAAAAAGGAAAACAAAAGGTTTCGAAATTGAAAAATATTTGCGTTCAAAAGTTACGTTTTCTGGAGAATGTCCCTTAAATGGATTGTTTCGAGATAATCAAGTTTCAAGAAATTTGAACTAAACTGATTCCGTTATTAATTTAACATAATCATAACCGGAATAGAAATTTTCTTCAACGTTTAAGAAACGGAGAAGAAAAAAATGTCATTATACTATTTAGAAGTGGATACATCTCTCTCTAAGATAAATAAATACCTCTGTGCAGAACAGTAGATTAAGAAATAAACAACGTCAGAAAAAGCACAAATTCGCAGATTACTGAAGACACGTGTTTCGGTGTTACAGGGAACGCCTTTTTCAATGCAAAAAGAATGAGCTTATGGATGAAAAGACATCCGACAAAAGTCAAGAGCAGGTAAGCATACAGCTTAAAAGATAAAAATAGCGGATTAGCCAAACACCAATGAGAAAATTATAAACCAGTAAGGAACCAATAGGAATGCGACTAGAAAGCTCATTACTTTCTGCATTGAAAAAGGCTGTACGCCGAACGTCCTATAACGCCGAAACACGTGTCTGCAGTAATAAGCGAATTTGTGCGTTTCTGTCGTTGTCTATTTCTTAATCTACTGTTCTAAACAAAGGTATTTAATTATCTTATTTGTGGCTTAAACGGGCCTTACGTTTGCATTTTTCGTCTTTTTGCATTGTTGTGTCTTTGTTTTTCGTTTTCTGAATTTTGTTTAGTTGTATTTTGATAGTGGTTTTTCCCTTCATGTTTTCTTATTCATTCTGTTATTGTTTGATATTGTTTATTCTCATTTTTTTGGTTTTGTTTTGCTTTTAATTATGTCACAAATCAATAAGTTTTGCAATCTTCGGATTAAGAAATTTCGTCTTTTGAACCATTTAAAATTTCTTCAAGAGTGTAGGTGCAAGAAAATTATTCCGAAGTTTATCTCTTTGAAATGTAATTTACCACGTTCTGTCAAAATTGATCAAGTAATTTTTCGGTCGAAAATGGCTTTACCTCAGAACTTCGATTCGGAAGCATTTATCGTTTATTGAACGTGAACTTTATGATTTACATCTTTCGGTTTCAAATTCCATTTCCGACTTTGCCATTATTGACAGAAATTCTTGGTCTAGAACCATTTGTTCCTCTGATTAAAATCAAAATGTTTTGAAAAAGAAATTAGCTATGCGCTGTAAAACTTCTCATGTGATTCCTCCTGATAATTTACCCCTTGTTAATAAAAATGTTGTTGTTAATCTTTCTAGTGTTCCATTAAGCAATTCTCAAATTGAGGCTCTAAAATGTAATGATAATTTTGCTGTGAGTGTTAAACCTTCTTTTCCAAAGCTTATTGCTCCTGTTGAGAAAGCTTTTAAATTTAGTGCCTTAACTTCCTCTCAAAAAGATTCGGTTTGGCATCTTCTTCTAATATTGACTGTACTCGAAAATTTCTAAACCGGTATTTGCTAATACTGTTAGCCGTTCTGTTACAGACTTAATTTCTAATTCTGATCTGGTTGTTACCAAAGCTGGCAAGGGTAGCCAAATTGTTGAAAACTAATGCTTTGATTTCTTCTGGTAAATATGTCGAAATTTCTAAAGATCCTAGTGATAAAGAGTTAAAAACTATTTCATCTGCTGACAAGTCTGTTCAGTCAATTTCTTCAAATGTTAAACTCTCTGTTGTTCCATCTACTGCTAATTGTGCTAGATTTTATGCTTTATCCAAGGTGCATAAAGCTGGTATTCTTTTCAGGCCGATTGTTTCCAATATTGGTACGACTTCGTATAAACTTGCAAAATATTTAGTCTCTGTGTTTTCTCCTCTTAGGAGTCACAATTTATTTACTATTTAAAATTCTGTTGATTTTGTTTTAAAAAAAATCATTGATTCATTCCAAATGATTTTTTATGGCTCCTTTCGATGTTAACTCTTTATTTACGAACGTTCCCGGATTCATTGTTATGCCTTCGTAGAAGACTTTCTGAATTTCATTTCACTAATACGGAAATCGAGGATTTAATTTTCCTAACTCGTACCTGTCTTAAGCAATTGTAGAGGACTTATTATTTTTGCATATTCAGTCGAATTTGCATGTAATTTTACTTTATCCTGGAAAGATTAGCCACCGAGTGAGTGGCAACAGCAAAAACATTTATTTATAAGCGAGTCGCTTATTTTCTAGATTCTGTCTACTACTTGCATTCCTGCTGGTTGCAGGACGTCTATGCTTTTAAATTGTAAATAAAAGAGTTTTATTTTATACGCAAGTATTTTTCATATGTTCTCATGTTCGCGGCCAATCGACCTTCGCGACAGTGGTGACCTATTATAGGACTGAATGCGGACAACCAACGTGAGTGATTTTACATTTTGTTTGTCTTGGTTACTAGTAGTAACATGACTGAATCCAAAGTAGAGACTAGCGTTGATAGGATTGGTATGAAAATGCCGATTTTTTCGCCTTTAAATGTCAAACTGTATTTTGCTCAACTAGAAGCAAATTTTTCGATAGCAAATATAACGACTGAGCAAACGAAATATAGCCATTTAATTGCTTCTATTGATTCTGAATATTTAACTTATGTTTCGGAAATAGTTTATTCGCCGCCAGCGGAAAATCCGTATACTAAGTTAAAAGAAAAATTAATTGAACAGTTTGAGCATTCTGGAAAATAGGAAAATTAAAACCTTGTTACAAGACTTAACTCTAGGAGATAAAAAACCTTCACAGCTTTTGCATGATATGCGGGAATTAAGTAACCATAAACTGGATGATAGTTTTTTGAAAAATTTAGGGTTAAGTCACCTCTCCTTCAAATATGCAGGCTATTCTCGCAATTAGTGCTGAAAGTTTATCACAGTTAGCTCTTATGGCTGATAAAATCTCTGAAGTAGTGACTCTTCCGTCAGTATCGGTAGTGAATTCTCCCTCCTCTCAAGCTGAAAATTCTAGAATTTCTCGTTTGGAAAACCTAATTGAGGGTTTAACTGAGCAGGTTCAGAAATTATCTGTTCGCAGATCCCGGAGTAAAATTTGGAGGTTTCCTAAATCGCGGTCAAGAAGTAAAAGTTTTAATCGTAACTCGGGTAGTTCTGAAAATTGTTGCTGGTACCATAAGACTTTTTCGGAGAATGCAACAAAATGTAGACCCCCTTGTAGTTATAACCAGAAAAAAAACGAGTAAAGCTGTCAGTTGATGCGGCTTCAACCGTACAGAAATATTTAAATCGCCGACTTTTCATTAATGACGTAAATACAGGTTCAAGTTTCCTGGTTGATACAGGTAGTGATGTCAGCTGCGTGCCTCGATTTCATTTTAAAAGTCATAAAGTAAGCAATCTTGTTCTTTCCGCTGCGAATAACACAAATATTAAAACTTATGGCACAATATTGCTAGCGGTAGATTTTGGGTTACGAAGGAAATTCACATGGCATTTTATAGTTGCAGATGTCAGTAAACCAATAATTGGTGCTGATTTCTTGGAAAACTATGGCCTAATTGTTGACATTAAACGAAAATCTCTTATTGACCCACTTACATCGCTAACCTCAAATGGTCGTACTTTAAAATCTTCGATACCGGCAATAAAAAGTATTTCTGGAAGTTCTAAATTTCATAAATTGTTGTATGAATTTAAAATTATTACTCAGCCTGCTGCAGGGTTGCAAAGTGAAATGAAGCATAATACATTGCATTATATTCAAACAACTGGTCCCCCGGTGCGAGCGCGTCGTTTACACCCAGCTCAACTTAAAGTTGCGAAAAAGGAATTTGAGTACATGTTAGAGCGCGGCATTTGCAGACCTTCTCGTAGCAATTGGTCCAGCCCTCTACATATGGTTCCAAAAAAGTCCGGGGACTGGCGTCCAACTGGGGATTATAGAATGTTGAATAAAATAACGTGTCAGGATAGATACCCTGTTCCGTATTTAAAAGATTTTGCACAGCAACTTCATGGTGCAAAAATATTTTCTAAACTTGATTTGTTAAAAGCGTACCACCATATCCCGGTAAATCCGGAAGACGTATGCAAAACTGCTATTATAACTCCGTTCGGATTATTCGAATTTCCGCACATGAACTTCGGATTATCGGGGGCCAGTCAGACGTTCATGCGATTTATGCACGAAGTGGTACGTGGCCTTAATTTCTGCTTTGTATATTTGGATGATGTTTTGGTGGCTAGTGCAGATCAAAAAGAACATGAAAAACACCTCAGAATTCTTTTTCAACGTTTCAAAGATTACGGGATTAAAATTAATGTTGCAAAATGCGTATTTGGGGTATCACAGGTAGATTTTCTTGGGCATTCAATAAATGAATCTGGTTTTAAACCTTTGCCGGATCGCGTCAAAGCAATTTCAGAATTTAAACTGCCAAAAACAGTGAAGAGTTTGCGAGCTTTTCTTGGAATGTTGAATTTTTATCATAGTTTCTTGCCGAAAATTGCAGGCATACAAATTCCTTTAAATGAATATTTAAAAGGGAAAAATAAGAAAGCTAAAACTGAAATTAGTTTATCAGGAGAAGCGATTGCAGCTTTTAACAAATGTAAGGAATTGTTAGCTAGTGATACGCTTTTACATTATCCGTCAATAGATGCAAAATTAGCATTAATAACAGATTGTAGTGATGTTGCAATGGGTGCGGCTCTGCACGAAGTAACTCCCCAAGGTCTCAAACCGTTAGGTTTCTTTTCGCGTAAAATAACTTCAACGCAACAAAAGTATTCAACCTATGATCGGGAACTATTAGCGGTATATAGTACAATAATACATTTCACATATATGTTAGAAGCACGCCCATTTGTGATCTATACAGATCACAAGCCTCTCACTTTTGCGTTTAGTCAGAAAAACGATGCAAAAGCTTCCCCCCGGCGTTTACGCCAACTTGATTTCATTTCACAATTTTCTACTGACATTCGTTTCATCGAGGGAAAAGAAAATATCGTGGCAGATACGCTTTCACGAATCGAAGAAATTTCCATCCCCTCTACTGTTGACATGGAATCGTTAGCGAACGCACAGTTGGAAGATTCGGAGCTTTTAAAAAAATTGAATGACGCAAGTGAAAGCCTATCGCTGCAAATTAAAAAATTTCCGGTTCCGAATTCGGATAAATTTTTACTTTGTGATATTTCAACTTCAAACATTAGACCTATTGTTCCTGACTCTTTTCGTAAAAAAGTATTTGATTCGTATCATAATTTGTCTCATCCTTGTATACGCGCTACGACAAAATTAATAGCAGCAAAATATGTTTGGCTAGGTATGAAAGCAGACATAAAATTATATTGTCAGGCTTGTTTAGAATGTCAGCGAACTAAGGTTCACCGGCATACAAAATCCCCATATGGCAACTTCCCACTTCCTGACGGAAGATTCAAACATATTCATGTCGATTTGATAGGGCCCTTATCAATTTGTCGGGGATATACTTATTGCGTGACAATTGTTGATCGCTTTACGCGTTGGCCGGAGGTTACTCCGATAACAGATATATCCGCAGAAACTGTAGCTAAAGCTATATATTTTTCTTGGATTGCTCGTTTCGGTGTTCCTTCAGTCATTTCTAGTGACCAGGGCAGACAATTTGAATCCTCGCTCTTTAAGTCATTTGCAAATTTGTTTGGAATTAAACTAAGCAGAACGTCAGCTTATAATCCGAAATGCAATGGCATGATTGAAAGACTTCACCGTCCATTAAAACAAGCTATTAGTTGTGTTTCAAGTGCGGCATGGGTAGATGCCCTACTCTCAGTGCTTCTCGGATTGAGAACAGTCTACAGGGAAGATTTAGCGTCTTCAGTCGCCGAGTTCGTCTACGGTGAGACACTTCTTTTGCCTGGAGATTTCGTCATGGAATCGAAGCTACTGGTTCTGAGTCCGACTTTTCTGCAGCATCTGCAAGGGATAATTGGATCGCTTCGTCCGACCCCAGCGTCACGACATGGTATTCCTAGCGTTTTCATCCCCAAGGATTTGGACTCGTGTACCCACGTCTTATTGCGACATGACGCGGTGCGACGACCTCTTCAGCCGCAGTATGACGGACCCTTCCCTGTGGTGAAACGGATGGTCAAAGACTTTGTAATATCCGTGAAAGGTTCGGCTAAGACTGTTTCTATCGACAGGTTAAAGCCGGCATATTTACTTAACCAGGATTTGTGCCCGGATATTTCAACTCCGACTCCTGTTCCAGTGACGACGCGTTCTGGACGACAAGTTCGCTTTCCGGATAGATTCGTCTCTCCCTGACTGTTCGAGACTCAGAGGGGAGTATTGTAGAGGACTTATTATTTTTGCATATTCAGTCGAATTTGCATGTAATTTTACTTTATCCTAGAAAGATTAGCCACCGAGTGAGTGGCAACAGCAAAAACATTTATTTATAAGCGAGTCGCTTATTTTCTAGATTCTGTCTACTACTTGCATTCCTGCTGGTTGCAGGACGTCTATGTTTTTAAATTGTAAATAAGAGTTTTATTTTATACGCAAGTATTTTTCATATGTTCTCATGTTCGCGGCCAATCGACCTTCGCGACACAATGTTCTTTTGTTTTTAATGGGAAATTTTATATTATGTTAGATGGTCTGGCTATGGGAAACCCACTTAGCCCTATTCTTAGTGATATTTACATGCATTATTTTGAGGTTAAGCTGTTCCAAAAATTGCAGTTTCAATTTCATGTTCGGTATGTTGATGATTGTTTTGTTCTAATGAACTAGAATCAGTTTGAGAGAGATGAGGTTTTATCTATTTTAAACTCCATTGATCCTCATATTCAGTTTTCTTGTGAGAAAGAACGGAATAATTGCATTGCATTTCTTGATGTACTTGTTTCACGTACTGAAATTGGTTTTGAAACTACCGTTAATCTCAAACCTTTTGCTGTTTCTTTACCTCCTCATAGATTATCGTCTAATCCACCAAATGAAAAATATTCTGCTTTCAATTCTTTTGTGATCGCGCAATTAATATTTGTTCTTCATCGGAACTTCTTAAAGTGGAACCTTATTATCTTAAAACTGTGGCAATTGATAGACTATCCGTCAACTTTGATCGATTCCATTTATAAAAAACTTTCAAATAAATTCCAAACTAATGTTCTTAACCGAACCTTCAGCAGAAAGAATTCGGTTGTTTTGCCATTCTTTCCATCTGTAAGCTATCAGGGTGTTAAGATTCTAAAACGGTTCCAATTCCAGATGGTGTTCTCTCCTATTAATAAACTTTCATTCTCTTCTCTTAAAGATCCTATTCACTCTCTTAATTGTGGAATTTATGAAATTAATTGTAGTTGTAAACTTGCCTATATTGGACAGACTCGGCGTGCTTTAAAATTTTTCATGAAAGAGTATCAAAGCTACGTGAAAAAACAATTAAATAAGTCTAGTATTGCTCAACATTGTTGGGATTCGAATCACTGTTTCGATTTTAACTCTTATCAGATAATCCAAAAATGCCCCAATTCATCAGATCTTGACTTTTGGGAATCTGTCCATATCTTGAGGAACAGTTCTAACTTAGTAAATGATCTTAAAGCAGTTCCGTATATTTCGTATGTCTGGCTCCCATATCTTTAACACTGTCCTTTCCCCATCCATTTTTTTCCATTCATTTTTATCTATCTTGCTTAGTTTATTTTTAACTTTTTTGTCTTGGTTGACATTCCCCCCTTTCTTCTATTTATCTAAATTTTTACCTTTTCCAAAAAAATTTTGTTTTTCATTTATTTCATTTCTTGGTGTTTTTTCCTCTTCCATTCTGCTTTTCCTTTCTTGCGGTTCACGGTTATTGACATTTTCTTCTTGTTTAAGCTTTGGCTTAATCTTCGTCCAATTGAATTCTTTCTTTCGGCCTTGATGTACCTCAGAGAGCTCCTGCATTCCTATTGGTTCCTTACTGGTTTATAATTTTCTCATTCGTATTTGGCTAATCTGCTATTTTTATCATTTAAGCTGTATGCTTATCTGCTCTTATCTTTTGTCGGATGTCTTTTCATCCATAAGCTCATTACTTTTTGCATTGACAAAGGCGTTCCCTGTAACGCCAAAACACGTGTCTGCAGTAATCTGCGAATTTGTGCTTTTCGCATAGACACTCGACAAGTTAGCAAATCTATTACCTAAGTAATTATTTTAAATATTTGATGACCTTATTTTTTTGTGCACTGCAATGTTTAGTAGTTAAAAGTGTACTGTCGGAGAAGGAAATACTAATGCAGACAGTAGTTTAGGCAAGTGATGGTGAACGTTTTGTTGAAAGTGTGTCATATTTTGTTATCAATATTTTTACGTTCTGTTCAGTGGGTCAGTAGAGTTTCAAATTGGTAAACAGAAGAAATTGACAGTTGATCAATCGACTCGGGGGGGTGGGGGGGGTGAGAGTAAAAATGTAAATTGATAAGATTTTTTTTTGTGCTTTTTTAATTTAACCCAAATCATTATGATTATTAGTTATTTAGTTGAGTTAACTTCTAAAAATTAACTTAAATTTAGACATTTTTCTTTTTTACTTCATTTTTACAAAAAATGAAGTATTGTATTCGCGAAAGAATTTTCACAAAAAATCGGCCTTAATTTCCATTTTGCTCAGCCCGAAATGAATGTTGAGTTTTTTTTTTCGACTCGACAACACCTGGATATGTGCCTAGGAACGTACAGACACCCGAAATACCCATTTTGACGATCCCCGAGTTAATTACAACGAGTTTTCTCGTGACGTCTGTATGCACGTATGTATGTGCGTATGTGTATCTCATAACTCAAGAACGGAATGTCCTAGAAACTTGAAATTTGGTACGTAGACACCTAGTGGGATCTAGTTGTGCACCTTTCTGTTTGGTTGCATTTGGACGCTCCAAAGGGGGTCTTTTCCCCCTTTTTGGGGGAAATCATTGTTAATTTCGATGTAAACTCAAGTGGTGTTATAGTTTGGCGGGCACTTGGCGATATATCGCTAGTCTTTTGGTCGCTAAGTTTTGTCGCCAACTTGGCGACAAATTAGGCAATTTAAAAAAAAAAATTTAAATTTTTATTTTTAAATCTGGTTCCAATATGGCCAACTGTTGGTGATATTTAGAGAGTAAACTATTGAATCATATTAAAACTGCCACTAATGAGAAAACGACATTAAATTGGAGTAAAAGGAAGTCATGTGATGCACACAACAGCTCGTTTGCTTTTTTTTTATTACCGACATAGTTCACTTTTTAAATATTTTCGCCTGTCTATTAGCTGTTTTATTAACAAATAATAATAATAATAAAGTAGGAAAAAACGATGCGTAGGTCATATAAAATGCATTCCTGGTGCAAGTGTTTGATCCACGGGTCATAGGTTCATCACTACTAGTCTAGGATGTTTTATTTCATTTCTGTTTTTTTCTCATGTAAAAAGATACGTATTGCTTATTAAGTTGCGTATTCTTGTTGAAGTTTAAAAACATCGGGCCATTAAATGACGCATGTTTCGGGAAACCTTCATAAATAAAGCAAAAAATTTCCTTCTGTAATACATCCAGATGTAGTTAATACCTTTAACTACATATTTCTATAGCATATATTCTCTTCAAGGACTAAATGAAGAGATGTATTATTTTGAAATTCGAACTAGATCTTTCAAAGAACGATTTTTGTGCTACTTTCATTTTAATACACCTTTCATTAATCTTGAAAAATAAAATAAAGAAACTGCATTCATTGTCAAAAAACCGATAAATAACGCAAAAAATGTAGTAATACGTACAAGGCAAGATATTTCCATAACGATTTTTCTTCAGGTTACCGCTTTTTCGTGCAGCTGTCCAAGGTGAGGTTTGGCCTTCTACTAATCTCTGAGAAAGAAAAAAAGAAATAAAGTAAAATATAAGTAAGCTTGCATGAAAGACCGTCACACAGTGTGGCATAGTGCGCAAAAATCCACCGAACTCGCGGGTTTTGCGCTAGGATCTTCTATTATAGTTCAAAAGGCAGCAAAATTCTTCGACTATTTTGTAGTGGTGTTACAATTTTGAATTTCTTAACCCCCTAAGCGCCGCAGAGCTCAGAATGGACCCAAGTCGCGATTTTGAAAACTAAAAAATATGAACATATTTTTTCCCTGATATGTGGCTCAATGCTTAGTATAAATCGAGGAATTGGGTGATAAGACACAACTTTTGATCGCTGCTGGGTTTTTAGAAATGCTTTTTTCCACCGTATAAGTCATTAAAAACATGATTTTTAAGGTTTTTCCGTTGAAAAAATGGGTTTTAACGTTCTTCACACATCTCCTGCGCAAGAACAAATATATGTTTTAATTTTAAACTACAACTTTTTAATCATTTTCCAAAGTTCAAAAGGTAAAAACCTCCCTAAAACATCGAAAAATCGCTACGATATAATTCTACTCATAGTGTGTAATAGTTGAATTAAGTGTTTAGAATCGAAAAATAACATTAGTTACCTTAATCATAATCCTGGGCTCACGCAACAGGCAAATTGTATGGAAAATGTCATACTCCTGTCCTAAAAAAATCACTCTCCTAGCATTATTTCTCAAGCACTGGTAATGCATCCCGTGGAATAGAAGGATTTATTTACAATACATTGGTTGGAAAATAAGAGTGATTTAAAAAAAGAAATTTAAATTTGGCAAACGATAAATAAAAAATGTATCAGTGGAATAATTCTATTTAATATTTTTTTGTTGTTGTTCAGACGAATTGTTCCAAAAGAGATTTATTGATTAGAAATTTGTTTATCTAAATGTTACTCGAATAGGTTAGTGAAGTTGCTATAAATTTCGTAGTTGCTTTAAAATAAAAGTAAAATATGTTATTAATATTGCTGATTCCCTTTTTGTTTTTTATGTTTGTATTTCCTGAACCATAAAACAATTCGCAGGTAATGAGAAGGTAACTGTTCTTTTCGTAAATTTTATCATACAGTGTATGGCTAACTTAAAGAAAGTTTTAATTGTCGCAATCGATTTTTTTTCCGTTGAAATGAATGTCCGTTATTCGAAGTGCAAACTATTCAGAGTGAATAATATGAAAAAACTTATGTGGGACTTGTACTCGAAGAAATTGGGGGTGTCCGTTAAGGAAGGTTTTACAGAAATTTTGTTTTGTCATTTAATAACCATACTTTTTGATTTAGGCTTCAGTTATTTCTTTATTACCATAGTTACATTTTAGATAACCCATGAAGAAATTCATTTTGTAACTCTCCTGGTGATGCTTGTCAGTCTCTTGCTGTATGAAAATTCGATCCTCTTTTTTGAGGCTGCAATATAGTTAAAGTGAGTTCCCTCTATTTTTTTCTTAATAAGTTCCTAACAAAGAGTAAGTACTATAATGTTTTTCAGCATTTTTATTGGTTTTTAGAGAATCACCCATCTGCTTCAATAGACTGTTTGCATGGTCAACTTTGATGGATTTTTTTATGTATCAAAACAAAGTATTTAAAAATCACTCAAGTTTTTTGAAAGAATTTTTTAAATTTAAAAATCAAAACATGTATTGAAAAAAAATTACATTTTTCAAAAGAAAGTTCTTACTTTTAAAATAAAACTAAAACTTTCAAAAAACTTGCAACAATTTAAAGGTTTTGGGTTTATATACTATTTGAGCTTATTCAAGTCATTAAAAAACTTCCAGTTAATTTCAATGAAAATATTTAAATATTTAAAAAAATCTTCAAGACATTTTAAATTTTATTTGAACACATTCTAGAAAGTCCTAAATTCATTCAATAAATTTTAAATAATTGAACTAAACTACAATTTATGCGTCAGTTTAATTGCATTTGAGAAAAAAAAGGGATGACTACTAGGATTTCGTTATTTAGAAAAAAAGCTTTCCCTACCTTGAATTCGTCTACAAGTTGATTGGTAGCGAGAGCATTTGCCAGAAAATCTTCCAATGTTTCAACTCTCATGCCTCTTGCTATTTTGCTATCACTTTTGGTCCGCTTCAAGGATACATCTGATTAAGGAAGAAATGTTATGCAAATTAAGGAAGAAGCAGTCTTTATATTTCATTGTTTATCGGAAATTCCTATGCTTGAAATATTCTATTTAACGATTTCTCGTGTTACAAGGAGACAATATAAGTGAAAACATAGTATCATTTTTAAACAAAACACAAAAGCATTTTTGTGGTTAAACAATATTATTACTGTAATTTTAATTGTTTTTTCCTTCCTTTTACAAAAAAAGAAATATTGTATTCGGGAAAAAAATTTTCACTCAAAAATAGGCCTTAATTTCCATTTTGCTCGCCCCTGAATGAATATTGATTTTTTCTTTTTCAACCCGACCACACATGGATACATGTCTAAGAACGTATAGACACCTGAAGAATCCATTTTGACCATCCCCGAGTTAATTACAATAAATTTTCTCGTGACGTCCGTATGTACGTATGTATGTGCGTATGTGAGTAGATGTGTATGTGTGTATGTATCTCGCATAACTCAAGAATGGCATGTCCTAGAAAGCTGAAATTTGGTACATAGACTCCAAGTGAGGTCTAGTTGTGCACCTTCTCTTTTGGTTGCGTTCGGATGTTCCAAAGGGGGTCTTTTATACCTTTTTGGGGTAAAGTCATTGTTAATTTCAATGTAAACTCAAGCGGTGCTATTATTTGACAAACACTTGGCAATATATCGCCAAGCTTTTGGTCGTCAAGTTTTATCGCCAGCTTAGCGACGAATTTGGCGTTCTTTCTTTTTTACTTCCTTTTGCAAAAAAGGAAGTATTGTATTCGCGAAAAAAAATTCACTCAAAAATCGGCCTTAATAATCATTTTTCTCGCCCCCAAATGAATGTTGAGTTATTTTTTCGACGCGACCACACTTGGATATATGCCTAGGAACCTACAGACACCCGAAATATCCATTTTGACGACCCCCGATTTAATTACCACGAATTTTCTCGTGACGTCCGTATGTACGTATGTATGTGCGTATGTGTGTATGTATCTCGCATAACTCAAAAACGGTATGTCCTAGAAAGTAGAAATTTGATACGTAGACTCCTAGTGCGGCCTAGTTGTGCACCTTCTCTTTTGGTTGCATTCGGATGTTCCTAAGGGGATCTTTTGCCCCATTTTGGGGGGAAATCATTGTTAATTTCGATGTAAACTCAAGTGGTGTTATAATTTGTCGGACACTTGGCAATATATCGCCAGTCTTTTGGTCGCCAAATTTTGTCGCCAACTTGGCGACAAATTTGGCGATTTTTTTAAATTTTAAATTTACTTTCAATTTGGTCACTGTTGGTGATATTTAGAGAGTAAACAATTGAATCACATTAAAACTGCCAATAATGGGGAAATGACATTAAATTGGAGTAAAAGAAAGTCATGTGATGCACACATCAGCTCGTTTAAAAGAAATCTGGTTTCAATTTGACCATATTTAGAGAGTTAACCATTGAATCACATTAAAACTGCCAATATTGCGAAAAGTTATCTGTATAAAACGTTTTCTTTGCTTCGGTTCGCAACAAACTTGGGGTGAAAATATTTAAAGTGTTTCTTTGCGCACTCAGAGTCACTATTATCTTTAAATTGGAGTAAAAGGAAGTCATGTGATGCAAACATCAATTCGTTTTTTCATCGTCTAGGAAGCAATATTAACTGTCTATTGACTTATAGAACTCGTAGAGTTGTAATTATTTTTCTTTTTTGGAGCCTTATTTTTCCCATTAAAACATAAATTATACCTTACACAGATCAATATTCTATAGGCATTTTTTGTAACGACAAGTTGAAAAAATACACATGAAGGACTCGGGGCAAGAATGTGACGTGCCACCTGATGTGAATTTTTCAGTAGGTCATTTTCCAGCTTATACAGAATATTTTTAGAATTTTTCAAAGGTATTATACATTCTATACTCTTCAGTACTGAAATCAGATATGTTTTTCTTCAAATGACATAATCCACTGTCATGGTTATTTCGATTTTAGTTAGGAGAAACAAAAAGTTAGATCGAACAGTCACTCCTTGTGGCTTGTCACATTTATGCCTCGAGCCCTTCATACATAAAATAGGAAACGGTGCAAAAACAGGCACAGGTGCAAAAATATTGGCCCCCTACCCCAGTGGCTATATCAAATGGTGAAACATAATGGCCAGAACCGTAGACACAACGCCAAAAAAAAAAAAAACCGTAATTGGCAAAAATAAATAAATAAATAAATAAACAGGCTGTTCTCGGTCCTATTTCAAAAAATGAAATCGTTTAATTCCTCGCCCATCGGAAGTCATCTAATTAGTGTCAGACTATAACACGATTTTAAAAGTTTGTTTAAAAATTATGTAGTTTTATCTAAAATACTGTACTTACGTTTCTCGCAGAGTGGGAGCGTCCGGAAACCATCTGCTACCAGAGGACCGTCTGAAGATTCGTTTTCTGGAACTTTGTACATCACTGACCATGTCATCGAACCAGAAAGTCCGGAATCCCGCGTAGAGAAAGAATTTGTTGACTTCTTTCTACGCCTGTCAAATACAAGAATCAAACAAAGAGGATAATTTCTTAAATTTATTCAAGCACTTTAAGAAGTTAATTCTCAAAGAGAAACCTAAAACTTGAATGGTTCTTGAACGAAAGATCATGTCACTTTTATAAATTTTACACTTTCTCAAATTATAAAACTGGGTAAGATTTAATGCTATATAACACTAATGGGCTATTCCACAGTCAAGTACGGGACAATCAGATGCTATAGTTTTACCAACATTCTGTTACAGGTCTTAATATTTTAGCTCAACAGGAGTAAGCACATCTTTTAATCTTTCCGTTTGATATAGATATACTACTGACTTAAATTTATTTTATGCATCACGTGTGAGACATCTGAAATCAACCTCTTGTAGTTTGCTGTACGAATTATAGTTAGGGCAAACCTAAAGTGGCAGAGTCGTAATGCTGTGATTAGAATCTGCGTAGCCTTTATAATGCTGCCAGGTTAAGTATGCCCTAACTTTAATTATAGCAAATACTTTTGCTCTATTAATTTAGCAATGAGAAAACAAATTGTTGGTTTTCAAGGCTAAAGTTCTAATGTAAGGGAAACATATCAGATTTGAAAAGATAAAATAACTTGAACCGTTGAAGACTTTGTATAGGACCATTCCACAAAAAGGTATTTGACGAAATTGCATTAATTGAGTCAGTTTTATTCGAGCAAATGATGGCAAAATCAGCCCCTGTGGAGCAATTAACGCCAAAATGGTATCAGCGCCTATTTTTGTGTAGGCTCACATTTGCTTCAAATTTTATTCAAAATGTAGCATTACTTTTCGAGATATAGCATTAGCAATGAGCAGTAAAGAACGTTCGATTGCACCACTCACTTTTGAGCTATTTGCGCCAAAATCGAATCAGCTCACCGGTCTATCAATTTTTGTTTCAATCCGTCCATTACTTCTCTAGATATAGCAGTCACAACTAACATGAAAAAAAATTGATTGCTCAACCCCCGTTTCAGCTAGTGCCACCAAAATAGAACAGAACCTGTACCCTCTAGGGTCAATGTTGGACCGACTTTGTTTGATTCCGCACATTAGTTATTGAGGTGCAGCAGGCACACATGACAGAGAAAATGTTATATTGCTCCAACCCTCTTGGAGACATGCAGACACACGCACACACACACACACACACACACACACAGAGAGAGAGAGAGAGAGACTTTCCAAAAATAGTCAAAATGAACTCAAAACACCTCAAAATATGCAATCGATCAAAATGCAGAATTTGCACGAATCTAATAATTTCTTCCATGCATTAGATATCGAAAAAAGTAAAAAAGGATTAAATTAGATTTATATTTGGAAAATTTAAAGAAAATAAACAAAATTTTGCTCATTGCACCATTATGAGTATTAATACAACTATCATATCTAACAAACTGTAACTGGATACAAATTTATTTTCAATTACCTTTTGTGATACACAGCTAGAACTGTCAGGAACGTAATTGCAATAATGAAAACCATTATTACAAGTAGCAAAAGGATAAGGGCGATTGTGTCTTGATCGACCATCGTGCGATTCATTTCAATAAAAGTGGGCGCTGTGGGGAAGAAAAAAAACATTAATGATTATTATGTGCAATAGTTAAAAAGAATGAAGAAAATTTGTGCTAAAAGTAGAAAAATGTCACTAGATTGCGTTAATTTTTCAGTGAAGTAAGTTTCCAGAACATTTTTGTTATGAAAATTTAATTTTTCGTTCGAATGAAAACAGAGTTGATTTTTGCTACCATTGACGACCAAAATAAGCATCATTGAAACATGTAAAAAAAGACAGCTTCTATTTCTTCCATAACCTGTAGACTGGAAACCAAAAATCATTTTGTAATCCATTCTGGAAGTCAATGTAATGAGCTCCTCAGTGTCAAAAGAGTGCCAAAAATACCTTATTCAGTCATAACCTGCCCCCAAGGACAACTCAGTTTCCGAACGCCTATACTTAATAACTGAGCTTGGCGACTATGTGCAAAATTGTAAATATTTGCAGTAAAGTAACACTGAGTAAAATAACCAAAGGAATCAATGCGGGTCATACGACAGACGTGCGTGTCAGAACGGAGCAGTAAAACTTAACTTTAATGGACTCTAATAGCAGATAACCGACTCAATAAGTGCCTTCGCAGCCAACACGATACTTCCTACAACCCTTCGCCTGGGCTCGTGAACGTATCGGTTGGGCCCTATATAGATAACTAAAAAACCACGGTTAGATCAGTGTGAAATTGTGAGGTCGTATCTTATGTAGCGAGACGTTCGCCATCTTGGGGCTAAATGCCGCATTCTTCCTATGTCTGCTATAGTGAAGCAGAGTGTTTTGCGTCTTGATCGTGAATTGACATAGAGTTAATAAGGAACTGAAAATGGATTCTCGACATTGCACTCTTAATTTGGTCATTTAGCACCTGGACACAATAACCTTTAACACGCACTCAAGGACACTCTTTTCTATTTATTTTTAGAGGGGTGGGCATTAAATACATCGAAGAGTGGTGTATCCAAGTTCTCAAAGAGATGGAATGACCAAAAAAGAGTTCTAAGCGAGGTTTCAAGTTTAGACGGCATTCCGTTCTCCACTTCATCGTTTTGGGAGGAACGTAACACGACTTGAAAATGTTAAATCCCGTCAGACGCCTGAGGCCATTTCGCCTATAGACTTTGCAACGAATTTCCAAAAAGAAAGAAAAGAAAATGCTGGAAATGTATGGAAATCGATGTTTTCTTATGAATTAATTTGTTTTCGTTTGTTTGTTTTTTTAATGTTGATATCAGCATGCCTCTATTTATTTTAATTTAGTATCTTGTTTGAAATATTAATTAGTAAAATTAAAATAAGTAATGCACAAAAAAAATCAATTCTTCTTCAAAAATGTATTATTTGAAAGAGTAGTAATGAGATCAAATTTTCAAAGTTGAAGGGTTTGAAAAACCTAAACGAAATATGGACTCACCTGCTGTCTCATTTCTAGGTTCGGACAAAATGGATTTTATTTCCTGCAAAGAAAAAACAAATGAATTATTCTTTCCAAACATACTAAAATTTAAAACCACACCTAGTTATAAAATACACAGCTAGACTACATCTTTCATAATTGAAAATTTTTAGCAACCAGCTATACTGATTTTGTGAAAAACTACTCATCTAACGGATAAACTTAAAATACTATACCGTGGGTAGGTAAACGACAGTATCTTCAGAAATGAGTTTTCAAGATATTTGAAGAAATGCATTTTTAATTTAATACTAACAATAGGGAAACTTTGGAGTTAGACGTTTTTTTTCGGACTTTTTTTCATCGGAAACCAAATAAGCAAGCTGGTGCAAGAAAGCTGACGTACAATAAATGACAAAAAAAAAATTTAAAAAAATTAATTTGAATTTTGACATTTTGAATTCAAATTATGTTTTTCGCAATCACGTGTTTTTTGCGTGTGTACAGGCATGTGTGCGTGTGGGTAGGTGTGTGAGTGTGTGTGTAGGTGTGTGTTTGTGTCTGTATGCAGGCGTGTGTATGTGTATGTGAGTGTAGGCGTGTGTCTGTGTTCAGGCATGAGTGTGTGGGTATGTGTGTGTATGTGTGTGTGTGGGTATGTGTGTGTATGTGTGTGTGTGGGTATGTGTGTAAGTGTAGGCATGCGTGTGTGTATGTGTGTGTGGGTATGTGTGTAGGTGTATGTATGTGTGTGTGTAGGTGTGTGTATGTATGCGTATAAATGTAGGATATTGTCGCATCCTGGAGACTGTTTTCGCTAGAGGAGCAGCATCGTGAGGCGGCCGGTCGATGGTAATAAGCAATCGTGATTGCTCAAAAAATGAACAATGAAGATTTTGCAGTTACTGCCCTGTACCTGCCTACGGCAGTATATGCTAAAGTACATTTTTAATTACGCTCAATTCTTATTTCCGAATGGAATTAAGAATTCCCCATAGGATTATTTGCCTCTCGGAACATTTCTTTACAAGTCGAAAAATGGGTTCCTCATAACCCTTAAGTTCGTGTATACAAGGTTTTATTTCTCAAACTTATAAGGAACAACCACGGAAGAAAAAGAAACAATACAGGTGATGAAAGCTGATTTAAATTACCGACAGCAATGATTCGCTCTGTGGACTGTACACAAAGTTGAAACCGGTTATAAAAATTAAAGAGAAAGCTGTATGGTCAAGAAATTTGCCAAATTCTGAGCTTAGCACCATTATCACTGTCACGGTAGGGTTTTACTACCTCGGTTAAACTTGATTCGTGAGAAATATCGTTATTAAAAAAAAATATTGCGTTCGAAAGTTGTCCGTGCAACCCCCAGATTTTTGCACTAAGAGTAAACCCGGTTATTTCAGGGAAGAAAACTAAGTGAATTTTGAGAGTTATAGGGTGCTCTGCCTCTTGCTCGTTACCCTTACCAATCCCCGAAGATTGCCTCGCAATGTATCTTGTCCGCATAGATTTAAATCGTACGTTAGGAAGAATCAGATTAAAGAACCCATTGTTATCAGAATAAAACGAAAATCTCACCCCCCTTCCGTGGGATATATAATTTAAGTAAAGAGCTCATAATAGTCAGAATTGAAATCCTGTCCCCAACCCCGAAGATCAACTACGCACAGCAAAATAATTTTTAAAAAACGTGTCGAAGCGCACTCCTCTCCCGGAATGCAAACTAACTCGTATCAAGTTAAGTACTAAAGGGCTCTTTTGTACGTTTGAAAAGTCGATTTCAAAATCGTGGTCCCCAATAACGTTTTGCTCTTTAGCTACGGGCTTGAATTCAATTTATCCAATTACTTCCGCAAAAATATAAATTTTTCCTCGGGATTAAACCTGGCTTTTCCCTCGTTCTTTGCAACAGTACTTACTTGATCCTTGAAGACCAGCGTCCGGATCCTGATCCTATATCTGTGGCCTGGATTCAGATGGACGTTCCTGTAGTTCCCGTAAGTTCGCTTGTCGCCAACGACGAAGGACTGCTCGGCGTCGTCGGAGACATTTCTTGCGTCCAGTTCAGCTGCGATGTAGTAGGGTAATTTGTTTTTCACCACTGCTTCCGTGTAGTTGCTGAGGCGGCTTTCGTCAATGGGGTCCTGGTTCCATCCGTCTTCGACTATCACTTGATATTTGCTTGAAGAGAAGACAAAAATACTAAGTATTAGGCCCTGATTTACGCACTGCCTAGGGCAGGGGCAAAGACAGACTATTATTTTAAGGGGGTTCATGCTGAAGAATGACCCTCCCCCCCCCCATTCATGAACGAACCTTCGGGTTTGGGTATGAAAAGTTTTTAAAACTGCTAGGGTGTCAAAAAAAAAAAAAAAAAAAATGGCTTGGCCAGGAATAAGGCATTTAATAAGGTATAAAAGTTACAAACCATTTTCATAAGCAGTGAAAAGAAGTATTTCAAATATATTTATTTCCAAAAATAATTAATGAATTGAAAATACTACTGAAATCGTTTACATTTTGTTCATAAAGTGTTTGAACACAATGTGAGCTAATAGTCGACGGTTTAGGGGGAGGGGGTCATGTCCTCCATGACCCTCCCCTTGTATCCGCCAATGGACTAGCCCGAGGGTTACCTCTGTTTAGACGGTCCAAAATCCAGTTAATTAAATTTTACATTTTACAAGAAAATTGTTTAAAATTTTTTTTAATGACCATAAGTAAATTGAGGATTGCCATGTATCATTATATTTTATTTCCCCAGATGTGAGAATTTCCTCCAGAAATTCCATAATAATATTTTTTGCCCTTTTTTCTATTGGCATGGCAAAAAATTAACAACCCTTTCTCTCCCCCTCCCCCTTTCTATGCTTCGTGCTGCCATATGAGGTATACAGTGTTTGCTGGTAAAGTGAATTTATCTTATATCTCTTGTTTCGCAGAACTAAACTTGGGGCTTTGAATTTTTTGAGACTCATCCATGGTTGACGAGCTCTAAGTCACACAATCTGAACTTTCATTTTTATAATTGCTGCTTTCCTTTTATTCAATTTATTGTGTTTTTTCCTTTACTTAATATATTGCTGTTTTCGCGTGTAGTAAGTCAAAAGTTTTTTAAAATAATATTATGATATTAATGATTAATTTTATAAAGGCTCTATTTAGAAATAAAAGGTGTTAAGTAGAGCTCTCCCTCGATAGCTCTCTTAGAGTAACTTTTTGGAAGTTCTACAACTTTCTACTTACTAAACAGAAGTGCTACCAGTAGTAGAAAAGGCTATCGGAATTGTTTCATTTGTAACTTCCACTGTAACTGTCCTCAGTGATGGGGAAACGTGATCTCCTAAAATATATTTAAAAAATCATTAGTCTTCACACATCAATGCAACCTCTTTTAAAATGATAATTAAGTGTGTGTTTAAGTGTAATAAGAAATACGTTTGATTGAGAGTCATGATCTGTTAGATCAACGTAAGAAAACAAAATTTTCAGATATGACTGCACATAATAAATTTGATGACAACTATATTATGACAGTCGAAATTATCAGAAATTTGATGGAAGGAGAGATTTTTAAAATCTCCGCAAAACAAATTTATTGTTCGTAGTTTTTGAGAGCAATATTTCAAATAGAAATATTAAAACTAAATAACTTCATTTTAAACAAATTTGAGTTTTCTAAAAACTCTCTAGCTACTAAATACATTCGAATTATATCTCATTTAACAAATACTGATTTAAAACTGTAATTTTGAATAGAAAATAAATAAATAACATAAATAAATTGAAAAAAAAAATGTTGCAGGCAAATTAAAGTTGCCCTGTTGCACCATTGATTTCTTACTGGTGGAATAATGGTAGGTGTACTAGTCCTCAAAACAAAATTCGTCAAAATGTCCCAAGTTAGGATACTGTACCAACTATGGGCACTTAACTAGTTCCAGTTCAGGCGGAAATAAGGCGGCAGATTTCAGGTCTGCTTGGGGGGGGGGGGGTAATAAGGGCGTGGAGCTAAGTTCGGCCTCGAATAGAGATTGTTTCTAATGTGGAACTGCCAGAATTGAATGCAAATACCTTTATGCAGAAACCATTTTTGTGAATCTTAAATTTTGTTTAAAATCTAATTTAGAGTCCAAAAAGGAGTAAAACAGGCATTTCAAACAATGATTTAATTCTTTAAGATACATACCTTTAATACGATCATCAGTTATCAGCCACAACAATGTTAATATGCGCAGAACAAAGTTAATTAAGGAAATGTGAGCCACAATTTCTAATTGCATTTTGAAATGAAAGGAATGAAAAAGAATAGCTTTGTTCAATTCGTTGTTCCCGTTTTGAAACGGAAGACTTCATTTCCGAAAACGAAACGGAAATGTAGATAAAATTATGATATCCAGGCTTGGCGTTTGACAAATCACTTTGACGTCTGCAGTAGTCATTTAGCATGTTTTTGAACAACATGTGCCTCAACTGCAGTGTTTTGAAGTCAAAAATCTTTTTGTTTAAAATACTAGCCTTTATCGATAAACTAAGCTTCTTGAGCAAGGACTTATGTAAGGGGAGTGCCGAAGGTGCTCCGGTGTCATCAACAAAAATGTAAAACTACTCAATGTGAATAAATATTTTATTATTTTTGTTTATCTCTAGTTTCGCCGACATTTAAAATTTCCTCCCCCTTTAATGTATCAAAAGGAATGATCGAAACTAAAAAAAAGTGGGTTGGGGATTTCGTGTCTGTAAAACGGGGGGGGGGGGGACGCCAATATTCTCAAACTTAAATTTGGAAAGTATTTTATACACTTTGGCTTGGACCCCTTCGGACATAAATTCCTATATACGCTGCTGTCAAATCGCAATCATGAGGGAGAGTGATAGGAAAAAAAAGCTGGAAAATATCTGAAAGAAGTTTGAAATCGCCTACGAAATTAGGAGGGAAATATATTTCTGAAGAAAGACAATCACATTTGTAGATGATTCCACTTTAATAGATTTATCAGTTGCTACACAAAACACTCTACAAAGACCACAAATACGTTAGATCCTTGGTTCACTATAGGAACTTTATGAAGAACGTGGACTCTACTTTCATATTATGTAATTAAATTTTGAAGACTTTCCGAAAAAATAAATAATTAATATTTTTTGGCTTGGTAACGGAAACACCTTATGAGATACGTACGTTACTAAAACAATAGTACTTAAAAATCGTTTTTGTTTTACTTTGCTTACATACGTTTCTTTGATGTCATTTTCTTTGCACACGCTTGCTTTGTGGCACTTACAAAAAGGAGAAGTTGGATTGTGAAAATTCGTCCATTTAATATGGACGAATTGTAGGACATTTATTGTAGAGATATTTATTTCTTTTAGTCTTATGCGTAATTTTTTCTTCGAAGAATTCTGAAAATTACGGTATGCATTTCAATAACCTAAAAACTTTTGAGGACTACCCTGTGCTCATGTTTGAAGCTTTAATTACTTTCACGAATTTTGTTAGCTTCATATAGATGCAAAGAGAATCAACTCCTGAGTTCAGATAACTATTGTTTTCGACCTTTAGAACCTAGTAGCTTTAGAACCCTTATTTTAGCTAGAAAATTCACTTACCCAATATAACCGTCCAGGATTTAATGACAGCTTCCGGCCCATGTCCCGCAGAGGTCTCGGCAGAAACTCCAATCTTGTACTCTGTACTGGGGTGCAAGTTCGAGAGACTTGATTCCGTGGTGTTACCGTTCACTTCCAACCACAATAATGTGAATGGAGTGCTATTGAAGGCTGGATCCAGAGTCAAGATCGGCTTGTAAGTAATCTGGAAAAGGAAGAAAGAAAAACTGATGTCAACCAACAGAATGCTTGGGTCTATCAATAGAGCTATTTCAAACAAGTCTAAGAAGGTTCTTCTGCCTTTATATATATAAGTTTGGTAAGACCTTATTTGGAGTATACTTTTCAGTTTTGATCTTATCTCAATTAAAGATATTTCTTTTTTGGAAAGGGTTCAAAAAAAGGCTACTAGGCTAGTAAGGGGACATTCAGGTTTAGATTACAATACCAGATGCCTTAGCTTCGAGCAAAAGAGATTAGAAGAGGACATGATTTAGTTGTTTAAATTTATCAAACTGGAAGACGTGAAGGTGTTAAATTTTTGCACGGAAAGCAGGACGAGGAGTCATTGTTTTAAGCTTCTCAAATCTCAGGCTAACCTGTAAATTAGGAAAAATTACTAATTTAGTAGGGTTGTGGGCATTTGGAAGAGCTTACCGGAAAAAGCTGTAATGAGCAAGGGGTAGATACCTTTAAAAGGACATTTTGATCTTCTTTAGGACTAATAAATTGACTCGGACCAGCCAAGTTGGACCCAGTGTCTTTTGCTGGTCGTCACATTTGTATCTGCATTGTAACTGTTTCGGTTGTTGAATTTTTATCCGCACCAAGTAGTGTTGGAATACGGTGTTGAGTTTAGTTTCAACGAGGATAAAGTCTACCAGTTAAAATTCTATTTATGTTTCAACTCATTTAACTTTTAATTTTGATATCGGGCGATAACAATAAGAATAATCATAGAGTAATCGTCTGGCCCTGAAATTAAGCCAAGAGACCATGAAAAAAATCTGGAAACAAAGGTATGATTATATACCAAAGGTATGTCACAATATGAGTGAAACTTACAGAAAATATTTGACTATGTGAACTCATATTCCTATGTTTCTTCTGAGGTACTGCATGTTGTGACTGAGATAAACAAACAAAAACCAGTTTGGATACAAATGACATATTTTTCCTTGTAAAAATTTTTTTTAACTAAGCGTGCATGTGCATCTCTTAAATTAACATTTATTTAAAAACGTTTTTTGCTTTTAGATTCTGGTGCACTTGACTGTTGCTCTTCTATCAATCTCCTTTTTAACAGCAGTATTTGAAGTTAAAAAGGTATTGAAAAATCATCACGCCTCATATTTTTCCATTAAAAAAAAGGTTTTATTTAAAAAATATTTAGAAAGAAATGAAATAAATAAAATGAAATATTATGAGGGAAAGGTGCTTTTCCCACTCAAGGAAGCTACTTTAAGAGACATAACACTTTGCAGATTTTAGTGCGATCCCCTTTTATGGCATCCAGTCTTTCATGTGTCATCAGTACGGCATAAGTAATGAGGGAAAGATATTGCAAAAAATAAATAAATATCTTTACATTATAAGTTAACTCCTTTATTATGGGAGAAATAAGAATTTTGTTTTATGTCAAAACTATTACCATCCTTTCCCCTAGATGTTAAATTCTAATTAGAGGTTTAAATATGTTAATCATGAATTCAACTTATTAATCTTACCTTATAGTTGAGTATGATTCCATTAGTTTCTTTCGGTGGACTCCAGGAAATATTTATAGTGTTCAGTCCATTTTCAGAAGCGGAAATTGCAGACGGTTCATTCGGGACTGAAAAGAAAGGTAATTAACGTCTTCTATAGATAGCTACAAAACAACATTAACAGTAAAATAAAACATTTTATAAGCTGTACTTAGGCTTAGACTTGCCAGTACTTAGACCGACCAGACAATTTCATTTTCAAAAATGTACAATCACTGAAAACTAGCCTTTGGCATATTATAGTAAAAAGTATAGTTAAGCGGATTTATGCAATAATTTTTAAGATAACTATTACGGTTCTACTTCAGGTTTTTTGAGCAGTTAAAAAAAAAGTGCACCAACAACACCCCCGACCAGTAGGCGAACTTTGCATTTTCTAGTAGCTTTCTTTTTGGAATTGTACGGAAGGAAGTACTGCAGCCAATTAGTCTAAGATAAAACGTTTGAAATCTTATGTAAAAAAATTGAAAAAAAAAATTTTTTGAGCAGTACCATCTGTTTATTTACAGATCGCTTTTTCCTGAATCGACATCTTTACTGAAAGTTAGTGGCGAACTTTTCAAAACACAAACATCCATTCTTCTTGAAATTGGATAAATTTAGGTTGTTTTTTTGTTTTTTCTTTCTTTTTTCAGTTTTGCGTCATTACAAAAATACGAAACTAAAATGATTCGATGATTTTTATCGCATAGAAATATTTATGGAATTCAAAATTTTGCTTTCAACAATATTGAAACTTCTAATCAAGTATAAAATTAAATGTCTTTAGACGAGAACTATACCCTGATGACAGAAAAAGTTTTGAAAGGTAAAAAGCATTTTTGAGCAATCATTTTTTGTGTATTTTTCTTACTAATCAAGGCATAAAAATAAATTTGAAGAAAACACTTCTCTAAGGTAATTGCAACACGGTGTAAAAATAGACTTCTCGGAGAATGAAATAATAAAGCTAAATTTAGGAAAACATATGCGAAGCAAAAGAGTTTAAAATATCCTCTTAATGCACAAATCCGTAAAATACTCACACAACCGCTGTTATTTTGGCTACTCAGTTTTTTAGTAAAACAAAAAAACATAATTAAAAATGTCAAAATTCATGTCCCCTCCATGCAAAGTGAAAAGTCAGAACAGCATTTCAACTGTTTGGTATTTTACTTTAATGAATGTTATGAAAAATGCTCAATGTATCTTCAAACACATTTTTCGGAATATAAAAAAGCTTCGGGTATTTATTTGAATTCAAAACAGAGAGTCCATCACATAAAGAGTACTGGGCCATCCCACTGTCACGTGAAAGACAATCAGACACTATAATTTCCCCACCATTTTGTTATAGATATTAATAACTTAATTAAACAGGAGTAAGTACATTTGTTAATCTTTACACTAGATATTGAAATACTCCTGACACATATGTATTTTTATTAAATATTTTTTTATTCAAAATTTAATTTATTTGTATGCGTCACGTGCAAGACATCCAAAATCAACCTTCAGATTAAAAAAATTACAAATGGATAGAAAAGCTTACAGGGAAACTGAAAATGAAATTGAAATTTTGTGGTGATTGTGGGAGGGGGGGGGGAGACAAGATTTTGAAACAGCGGACATTCAGGGACTTGAAACTAGAAAATGGACTTTTAAGGAAAAAATGACCAGTTGGAAACCCTGATATTACTCGACTATTTCATATTATTTATTACCACCCACACCCCTTCCAACGCAGTACAAAAAACAAAAATTAGCGAAAAAAATAATAAATCTTGCAACTTCAGACATAAAAAAGATTTTATCAACTTACATAATATGTCTACTTCCGTTTTCGTTCTTTGCGTTGTAAACCTATTCAATACAAAGCGTTAATAGTGCAAAAACTTCTCAACTAACACAGCAATTACATAGTTACAGCCAAAAGAAAAGGCATTCTGGTTCGATTTAATTTGTGTAATACGGAACATACCCGAATAGGGTACGGAGAGTAAAATTCATGTTTGGAAAAACGCACGGAAATATGTCTGAAAAGATTTAATGCAAATATACGGTCTATGTATTGAAAACGAAATAGTGTTTCGATATTAAAAGCAGAAACCAATCGATACTGAGAAAGAAAATGTATAATCCACAATAGGCATACCGATATAACGCAGAGCGCAACTAATAGAATGACAAGATGCTTGAAGAACTTTGTTAAAAAGGAACTGATTTCAAAACCTTCTGAGAGGTGGTCACGGGTATTTTGCGCATAAAATAAAGTTAAGAAAAAGTTGCCTAGGAAAGAAATTAAAAGCAACAGTTGCATATAAAACAAAGTGCAACAAAAATTCAGTTCATGAGATTAAATAATAGCAAAGCTTCATCTTCAAAAAGGAAAAAGAAATAACAAAGTCAAATTTGTTTAGTAAAGGCACTATAGTTGGGACAAACCTAACGAAACAGCATCGTAATTCCGTGATTAGGGTCTGCTTAGCCTTTACCATGCTTCCAGTTTAGGTTCGCCCTAACTATAGAGGAATTTAATTCGCTTAATAGTGGACGATTGCTTCTAATTGTAGAGATACGAAAATATGCGACACATTTTCGAAACAAAAATGAGTTGCTAAATTTTATCAATAAAATCTGTATAATCTACAAAAGGAATAAAAATATTGTAAAGTGTTACCTCCATCCAATGTTCTCACAGGGACTGGGCTAGAAAATTCACCCCAACCAGCAGAAGTAGATGCTTGAATCTAAAAATGCAAAAAAATAGGTTTCTTAAGTATTGCGAAAGGAAAAAATACTATTGTAATAGACTTGCGTTAAGAAGTTCGTAACAAACAAATTTGTAGCAGCATTGTAAAAAAATATACGTATGGTCATGTACGTAAACTCTGTGATAGCATGTTGCAATAGTAATTTAAAAAAAAAAATGCACATGAAATCCAAACTTTTGGCGAAACTTATAATGGAAAGTAATTTAATCATCATTATCTTCTTCTTCTTCAAGGATTAGCCATATAGCCTGTTCCGGCTTCAAGGTCGCCCCACCGCTTCCTGGTCCTACCACGGTCTCGCGTGCCCCTTGGTCTGTAATAAAAGGCAGCTCTTGGAAGTTTCCCTCGTGCCATACGTCGAACATGGTTTTTCCAATCGTTACGATATTCCGTAATTTTTCAATGAGGCTGAATATCTAATTCCGTTCGAATAGATTCATTGCTTAAAGATTTTAATACCTTCAATTAACTGCACTAAAAGCATATTGCAAGGTATTGCAACTTAGGCCTTCCAATACAAGAGGTGGTTAGTTGAATTAACTTTTCTTCGAAAAACTTGCCTGTCAACTTGCTGACTGGCCTTTTTTTCTTGTGTTTACCCAAGGCAACTCAGCTGAATCAACTTTCCTTCTTGAAAGAAAAGGTGGCATAAAACAAATATTTTCATGTCTAATACCACCGGACTAAGCCGAATTTATTCGAGCAGTTGCTGTTAAAACTGAACCGAGTTGACTCAACTAGTTTACTCATGTGTAGAGCAAACGTTTAGCAATTTTCTTTTTCTTGATTCAACTCTTCGGGAAGAGAATGGTTGCGGCATATGTGCCTGGCGTGCCTGAAAAGTTGACTGTCGTTTAAAGGTTGCCTTCACTTTTCTACCATGTTTATACTTCCTAATAACCGCCCGTTCGGAAGTTGATTCAACTAAGTTGCCTCGTGTAAAGGAGATCTAGACTACTTCAACATACACTGCCGGAAAATGAAGGAAGTCTCAATCTTTAAATGTATGACTTCCATAAAATTGTTCTTCAGCACAGAATTTTGATGAAGACTTTTCAAAAGCAGCTGTTTATGCTATTCAAATTAGCAATTAATCATTTGTATATTATTATTTTTTTTTTTGAAAAGTACTTACTTTGATGAAAAAATCCGTGGCTGGATTGAGGCCGACGACAAGTGTCTTCAAGATTTGTCCATCCTCTTTGGAGACGCCGTAGGTGATGTCTGCGATAAGACGAGATTGGCTGTGGTCCCAGAGCTGCAGTCGATACCGGATGATTTCCCCGTTTTTTATTTCAGGTTCCGACCATGCGATCTCTAATCTATCCGGAAACGCTGCTGTCAGGAACGGATGTCGAGGAGGTCCGGGTACTATAATTGATTTCATTAACAATGTAAGAAATGAATTAAGAGTATCACTAAGGTTGTCGAAATTAATAAGCCGGAGCATGCGCTCATATATCTACAGATTTAATAACTAAAACTGAGTTCGGTTGTAACTGTGACAATAATTAAAGCAATATTTTTTTTTCAGTGCTTATTTCACTATTTAATTTATTTTCGACATATTTTGCATTCAGGGACATTTTCACAATACAATAAGCTTTCTTCCATGTCTTAATCATTTTCTTTTTTTACTTTTAAGGAAAAGTAGGTTAAAAATTATGTTTTCAAATTTCACAAGAATGATATGATGACTATTTCGGTTAAATCTTTTTTAAAAAATACCACAAAACGATAGAAAGAAGTTGCAATGGGGTTATTTCCATCAGTGAAAAGTACTACTTTTAGTCTGAAATTGATAGAGTAAGCAAAAAAAAAAATAAATAAATAAATAGATAAAATAAAATAGAATAACATGGACCCAGAAAATACTTTCATTTTCCCAACATTTATTTTTTAATTATTTTTTTTAAATGTCCAATTTTTCAAACAAGGCGTGGTGTTGATGACGTCACAAATGATGCTCTTTGACGCATCTTTCTATCACGTTTCCACGTTATGATAATCAAGGAGCGAATTAAAATTGCGCTCTACGCTTGCTATCAACCATGTCGTTGCCAATACACGTGAATATAGATGCGAATTAAATATTTTGCACTGTGAATGGCAACATTGAATGCCATTTCATCATTTGTGATGTCATCGGCAGAAGCGTGAAACAATAAAAGCGCACCGATTTAAATTATTTTTAAAAAATATTAACTCTAAGCAAATTATTTGAAAAATAGTCCGATCCTATGTTTTTAAGCATGTTCTTTCAGAAAAAAATACTTTTAAAATTTTGGAAACGACCCCATTTAAAATATTTATGTTTACTATAATGTTTATATTTAAACTCCCCTTAGCTTTCCTGATTACTCTTTTACTTCAAAGTCGAAAGAAAACTACTATTTCTGCTATAATTATATATATAACGTACTGTAGTTATTATTGTTAATTTGAGTGTTATTAGCACTTTTTATGATTTTGGATTTCATTAATAATTTGAACATTATTACGATTATTTTCATTTGCATAAAAATTATCACTAATTGGATAATTAGGTTTTTTCCGTCAATATTATGTTGTATAATATTGCTACTATTTATTATTTTTATCAGCCATGTTATAGTAATAATTTTGTTCTTTCTTTTTCATAGATTAGAAAGTATTTCATCGAAAATATGTTTCTTTGATAAAAATGCATTTTTAAAAAATTTATGTGTTATTATTATGACTTTCTTTTAACATCATCCCTACCGACATTCTTTCGAATGAGCGCTGTAAAAGAAGTTTCACTGCAAAGGCAGGTTCAATACAGAGAAAATAACCACTTTAATCTTTACGGTAGAGGCGGTAGAGAATGTGCGGTTGTTTTCTCTGTATTGAGCCTTCCCTTGCAGTGACGTCCTTTTTACAGATTGCAGTGGGATGCTTGAGAGGAAGTACAGTCGGACCTCCATATATCGAACTTCCACATGTCGAAATTTTCGATGTATCGAAATCTCAGCACATTTCCATGTTCATTACATAGAAAATTTGTTTCTATATATCGAAAAAATCTCTATATATCGAAATTTTTCTCGAGACATTCATGGATTTTTTTTCCACTTTAGACTGTTTGTCTCATGAGAAATGATGGTTAGGGAGAAAATTATGTTCACTAAAGGTTGCTATGAAACTCATAAGGAATCAGGGGTTGAGGGGTGTGAAGATAGGTCGTTGTTTCGTTATGGAGTTCTTAAATTCCTTCAAGTTTATTTCAAATCTTAGTTGTAACCAGTAACACTGTAAAATCAGTTTCAAGCTATCCCTTTTGTCTGTTGATTATCATTTTTAGTCTTTTTAGCTTCAGTAAAAATCATTCAGGTTAAGTTGTTTTTACTTTTCTCTCGATTACATTGTCAAAACGAAAATACCCTAATGCTGCGGATCAAGTTGAATTGTTGAAGAATGAAGATGCATAAAGGCCCAAAAGTGTAATTTCTGTTAATTTTTTAATTCTTAACTTTCGTTTAATCCGATGCTCGTATAAATTAGAAATTGGGTTTCATACACGAAAATTAGCTTTAATTTTAATGTTTTAGGAGAGTTTTGTGATAAAAACAGATTGTTTCTATGTATCGAAATTTCTATACATCGAATTTTTTTCCGGCAATTTGCTACTTTGATATATGGAGGTCCGAAAACTGCTATTACAAGCACCAGTAAGGGCAGAGATTTGATATTGGCCATAAGTTATAGTCACAATTTTGGCAGCACCTTTTTCTTGCCCTAGAATTGACCACTTTGTGATCGGCAGTCCAATAGTTAAATGGTAAATGATCTTGATATCTCAACAAAGACTATGAGTTAGGAATATTTCCCCATTGAGGACATTCAAAGCGTGCTTCCTCACATCTGCTACATGATCTTATCGAATATAAAAAATGCAGAAATTGTTTAAGTATTATTAAAATAAAAAATAGAAACGAGTGGAATTTATTGTAAAGAAAACTTAGTAACTTGAAATAATGTCAGCAGTAATGCTCTTATGGTGCGGGAAAAGATTATTGTGTATGCTAATTAAGAAAAAATGAAGTTAAACATGAAAAGGTAGGGGGTTCGGGTTTTACTTTTGGGGTACAACTACCATAAAAAATCGATAATTTGAAAATCTTTAATGTAGGATACGTATTGGATTTTAAAAAAAATAACTATTGCTTATCCCAAGATTGGAGTAAACTGCCGAAGTGCTAACGTTTACAAATTATTATTTTTTAAAGTAAAAAGCAGCTTTTCAAAAGGAAAATTATTTCTTTCTTTTACTAATCACAAAAGTATATTGTTGATGAAATAGTTGATTAAAAATAAATCCAATGTTGCATTTATACATAAAGTAAAAGTAAAAACTATTCAAACCCCTGTACTATAAATCACTACCATACTTAATTTAAGCTAATTGCTCTATAATACAAAATTGGATCATTTTGCTCAATTGATTAGTAATATATGGGAAAAAGAACGTTAATGGGGAATTAAAAAAACCGTAATAACTACATTCTCTAAAATATTAATTGGGAAGCGTTTTAATTCGTACCTTCCTCAGAAGTTCTATGGAAAAGCATATCTGACAAAGGTCCTCCTCCAAACTTTGTGACTCCATTGACCCTAAATCCATATTCTGTGTAAGGAAGCAGGTTCTCCAACTTAATCTTTAGTCCTATAACACGAATATGCTTATTGTCATGAATAAAATAAAGCATAAAACATTTAAAAATAAATTAGTGGCTCAGAGTTCACAAGATCTAATGATGTGTTGAAAATAACTGTTTTAAAATATGAAACGGAGTTAAACACGAGCTCCCTTCCTGGAATGCTCATTCGTTAACTTTGTGAAGTTTATGATTAAAAACAGAACTCTATATTTTAAAAAAGAGAGAAGAATGAAATTAGTAAATGCTGCTCAGTGCTTTTCCCGAAGCAGAATTTATTGAAAAAAAAATTAATCACCCACTTTACATAAGTACAACAAAATTCATTTTAAAATTATTTTAAAACAATATTTGATCTCTTATTTAGGAACATTCAAAATAATTTCCCTGATGCAATTGAAAACATCAGAGAAAAACTAAGAGAAAACATTTCAAGGGGTACCCTGAACCGTTAGACAAAGTTAAAGATAACAGCATTTTCAGTCAGAATATTTCTAAGAATTTATTTTAGTTTGTCAATATACTTGGCAATTTTTGAAGTGAATTGAAATAGTGTTGGAATGAGTTATTAAGAAAGAAAATTTACACTGAGAGTTCTTAATTTAAGGAATTAGTCAAAAACGAAGTTGTTTAATTTCATGAAAAGAGCTTTAAGTATTAGATTTGGCACAATTAAATGCTTGTTAAGCTGTATGAAGAAAAATGTGATAACTTTTGAGCCGTAAGCGAAAACTATTTTAAGTCTTTGGGATTTGAATTTAGAGCAGGAAGTAATTTTTTCCTTTTATCTATTTTTCTTTTTCAGCATGAGCATTATTGTTGTTATTTTCGGG
Source organism: Uloborus diversus (assembly GCF_026930045.1). Taxonomy (NCBI): domain Eukaryota; kingdom Metazoa; phylum Arthropoda; class Arachnida; order Araneae; family Uloboridae; genus Uloborus; species Uloborus diversus. Next base: position 40,513,010 of record NC_072734.1, read on the forward strand.
TGAAAATGTCGAAACACAGCGTTTCTGAGAGTACATCGATAGACAACGCCTATTGGGACATGTAGCCCGATAGCTGTTTAAAGGAAATTTATGGGCGAGGACAAGCTGCAGACAACTTATCCATGTGTTATACCAATCAAAAATTTACCAAATGACGATTTATCAAAATTAGAGGGGGAAAATGATAACATCCCTGCTATCCAAAGTAATTCCAAAACTAAAAGATGTGGCTCATGAAGGGCGAATCACGACCTCATCAGACTCATAAAGTGGTTGAAGGCATGGAAGATCACTTTGGAGAATCCATGTTCGCTATAAGCCACTCCGAAACTAATGGAATGAGTATTGCTTTGCCGCTTCACTCTCCGGATATCGACTCCTGTGACTCAACTTTGCGAGACCTTTTAAAGAAATAGTTTACGAAAATTACCTCAAACTATCTCTGGGCTCAAAACTACCGTTCAGGAGGTCATGCGTCTACACTCCAGCGAGTTCTGCAGAAGTTTACTATTTATCTACGTCATCATAGTCATTAATGGTAAACATATTGAGCACGTCATAAACTAAATTCTACTATCTGTAGCTATTTTCAACATTTACGTACAACTTTTGAGCTCGTTAGTTTTTGAAAATTTTATTTTTTATTTCTCACAGAACAGCAATTGTCACATCATGTTTGTTATGTATACCAAAGTATACAAAATGTGTGCCCCTTTGTATACCAAAGTATACAAAAAAATTTAAGCATCAGAACCTCGATATACTGAAGTGAATGGAGCCGGACCTCCTTCAGTTTCTCGAAAATTCCGGAAAAAAGAGGTACTGAAAGAGACAGCAGAAACTTAACTGTGGGTATTAGCATGCTCAAATTTACAAAATGTCTACTACTTATGAAGTTGTTAACTATATAACTATAATAATAAGCAGACTGGTTCTATAAACGTCAAACTAGTCAGAAAATGCAATGAAAATTAATAAGACATAATATAGGAAGCGTTAAACTTCATTTTGTAGTTTTTAACATAATCCACTGTATTCTTCATTTATATCTTTAAACATAATACGGAGTTAAAAAATAGTTATTTAACACAACAGTACTTTACTTTCACATTCAACCGCTTCGAAATTTAATGGAAATTTGAAAAATGCAATTATTTTGTGATTCAAAAATTTACTGAAAGATTTATGAAAAAAAAAAAACAGAAGTGATTGAAATGCCTGCGCCTTTGCGCCTGCAGTCGACATGGCTGCCTCAGGTTATCTTAAAGTAATGTTGTTTACTTGTCAAAAAAATAAAAATAAAAATAAAAATAAAAACAAAAATTCAAATAATATTCAAAATTAATTTGAATTTTTGGCAGTTTGAATTCAAATTATGTTTTTCGCAATCACGAGCGTGTGTGTGAATGAATGCGCGTGTGTTTTTGTGTAGACGCATGTGTGTAGTTGCGTGTTGTGTATGCAGAGCTGTGTGTGTACGCGTATGTGTGTGTGTAGGCGTTCGTGTGTGTGTGTGTATGTAGGCATATGTGTGTCTGTGTGCAGGCATGAGTGTGTGTATGTGTGTGAGCGTGCGTGTGTTTAGGACATGGACGCCTCCGACCAGGAGAACCGGATAACTCAGGCCCAGAGCAGCCGCGCATGCAGAGGACGGTGGGCGGTGGTGCTGCTGGTCCAAGCTTAAAGAGGAACCGGACATCAAAGACGGTCAAGTGAGGACAACAAGCAATCGTGATTGCTCAAAAAAAAAAAGAAGAAAAGAATTAAATAAATAAATAAGTACATAAGACTCAATAAACCATCTTCAATTAAACGAAGTTTCGGTTAAAAGAATTTCGAATAATCGAGGTTTTACTGTTCATGAAAAGAACATGCATTCATTACCTTCTACAACGTGCAGCGTGTCGTTGTGTGAAGGAAGGTCGCCGGATCGCTTTCTGCGAACCAAGTAGACTGGATTCACTTCCTCAGTTTTGACCAGCAAGTATTCATAATGAGTGATGATTCCGTTGGCAAATTCACAGGGGATAGGATCCCATTCGAATTCTAAAGACCGACTCGTGTGTGACGACACGCGAACATTCGGTGGAGGCTTAGCAGGACCTGCAATTATAACAAGTGAACTAATAAGTTCTCTTTGGTTTTGTTATAAGGGAAAACATTTAGTTAAGCAAAGAAAGTCAGCTTTTTGAAAGATTCATTCAATCAGTTGAACTCTTTAAATAAAAAAGAAATAATGCAAAGAGCTACGAAAAGCAGAATTACCTATTGGGCGACGACGCGACATGTGAATTGTCGTGTGTGACCACACGAGAACATTCTGTGGGGACGTGTCGCATTTATTATGAAAACTATCGGTACCCGCACGGCCCTGCCCGTGGTATAAAATTAAAAGGCCGTTTGGTTTGCCTGTACAACGAAAATAATCCAAATATTCCGAAAGTTGCAAACAGTTACATACGATTGATATAAATGTCACGAAATGTATCGGGAAGCTTTGAAATTGCAGTTTTTCAAAGCGTTTCTCTTCCTTTTATTTTTTCAAAGCCTTTTTTTTTTTTGAAAGCAAAATATCAAGGTTATAAATGGAAGCTTCCATATAATAGTAATTTTAAAAAATACATTTTCAAATTTGTTTGAAAATAAATACTTTTAGAGAATAAAATTTTTCAAATTTGTCATTGCAAACGAGGGATTAAACTTTTATTGTGCTCTTCTCATGGTGAATGCATTCTGTGTATCTTAGATTACATTAGATTAAGGAGACTCGGAAAAAATGCTTATTTTTTACCTGACTCTGCAGTAACTGCTAAGGCATAAACAGCGTCACCTTCACCTGCCGATGTTTTTGCTTGGACTGTCACATTGTACGTCGAGTACGGATATAAATTTTGGAGAGTAATCTGAAAACATAAAACAATAAGTACGAACAATGTATGAATATTTTTCGGTATAAAATTACATAGCTTCTTGTTTTATGAATGTTAGTTATGAATTTAAATACAGCACAATATTTTGCTTCGAAAAAAGCATTGAAAGCAAGTGAATGCTACAACTCTCTCCGAATCTCTATAGTAACTCTAAAGTATGATTTCGGATTCCAATGAGAATGTAAACAAAAGTTTAAACTATGAAGTTAAAGTTTGCTGATCTCTAAAAATATGTTCATTGGAAGAAACAAAGGAGTTGATGAAGTGATCCACACAACGCGTTTAAAAAAAAGTTAAAGGTAAACCAGTTCAAAAAATGTATCTCTTTCGTAAAGCATAAAGAAGTAGACACAGCAAATAGGGGGACACTCATAAGTCACGTGAGCAGAACCTTAAAATACAATATTTCCATGTAGAGATATAAGAATGAGCAACTGGGGCCCGAATCTCTTATGGCCGATACGTCGGAGCTGAAAGATTCTTGTTACGTGATCTATCTTTCTGGGTCACTTCTACAACTGAGAGGGATCCGAGACAGCTCCATTTATATCTTATCTTGGAGCTTTCTGGCGACAGGTATGTCCCACGGTCGTCTTTCAAAAATGTTCCTGATGCCTTTTATAACATTTTGTTTTTAAATCTTAAATGTAGTTTTTAACGGATTTAATGAAACATTTCAAACAGACCTGTTTCTGAACTATCCGCAGAACTTATTGGCAAAAAAAAAGCAAGAAATATTTAAACGTACCTCCGTGTCTTCTGAGTGCATTTGTCGCACGGCAGGATCAATCGTAGGCTTCGCGTCTCCACATTGTCCTCGATCCACTAGCACATAAGTGACAACATACCCTTTAATAGCACCATTCACTTCAGATGGAGCTTCCCAGGAGACTAGTAACAGATCTGGCTGCGTCTCCACAGCTTGGCACTCTAGGTCAGTCACTGGGCCTGGTACTACATGTAAACAAAAGAGTGTTTCGAAAATGAAACTCCAATTTCAGCTTTCTCATATTCAACATTTTTCTACTAACTGCGCCATTTTTGTAAAAACAGTCGAAACTTTGTACTAAGAAATGACTAAAAATACACAGCGTTAATAAAAAGGCAAATAAAAACTTTAAAAGAATTTTAAAAACTCAGCCAACAACTGCTTCGTGGCTATCAAGATAAGCCTCTTCACCAGTGTGTAAAATATAGTTTCACGATAAACCAAAACAGAGTTCACTTGGTCTATGTTTGGTTATCGTGAACCTAGTTTTTATGCACTGATGAATGCTTGTTTTGATAACCTCGAAGTAGCTGTGTTCTGGGTTTTGTGAATTCTTTATAACGCTTTCATTTGTAATTTTATCTAGGTTGTTTCGCTTTACTGTGTAAATTTTTATTCGTCAAATCCAACTTTTTGTTTTAATTATTATGTTAAAAATCATCATTATGTATCATCGCTTAGAAATATTTCTTAGACATTATCAGCCGAAGAAACTCGAGAAAATGTTTCTAAAACAGTCTCGGTAACTATGAAGAAGTCCTAATATCCGTTTCAAGAAGAGATACAATATTCGAAGTTCTAGCAGTTAAAATGTTTGTTGCTATACTGAAATCCAGAAAATCACCTGAAATTTTTTTAAAAAATGTTCCAATTGTATTGAAAAAGGGATTTATAGCGTTCTGATGCCAACAAAATTCAAACAAAATTTGCAGATTTTCTCAAAAAGTACGTTTTACTTAAAACCGAATTATGTGATAAATGATCGCAAAACTAACTGTAGAAGACATGTAATCTAAGTTAGAGTTTTATCAAACGGTCAATGATCTACACTGATTAACGTTTTCAGGCACGCTATGTTGCTTCTGTTTAGCCATGACGTTAAATCGGGGTTCGGCTATCAACACTAAATGAAGTAGCAATCACTGATGGATTTTCCCTATCTAAGCAGACAATGCTTTTATAAAACTGAAGCTCTCATTGGTCAATTTCAAAACAGCATAATATGTCAAAACCTATATTATGTGCAACTTAGATAGTGGTTATTATGTAATATCTTACCAGTTTCAGAAGTTTTTATGATAAGTTCAGCGAAATAGTGCGATTTTTCTAACGCAGTAATAGGATATAGCCGGAGGACGTAATTCGTGTTGGGGGTCAAATCAACCAATTCGACCCTGTTCTCCGTTCCACCAATCTCTCTCGTCTCCAAGATGGACTCATCAGCTTCGGGATGGTACATCAGGTAATATCCAATGAGAGAACAATGAAGCAGAATTTCTGATGGTTTCTGGAAAATTTAATCGGTCATGAAAAAGAAAAATGACACTCAGAATACTACAGTCTCACTTTTAATAAACTTTATTTCCAAAATTTCACTTGAAAACTTCCTTGCTCTTAAGGACTGAAGCTTCACACACACACAAAAAAGTATGTATTGTGCAGGTTTGCAGTTTCTAAACTGCGTTCACAGTAAATATACTAGATGAAAACAAAGAAATGCACCATTTGACGACGTTACGTGTTTGGCTTGGACAAGAACAAATTCGTGCAAAGCAGACGGCAAATGCGAATACTATTGGTTAGCTTTGTTTATTTCATCAAAAAAAAATCCCTAAAAATAGCGTTGTGGTAAACCTTCTGCTTCATATTTTCCAGGAACGCAGTATAGTGCATTCGGAAGTGCTCGGTAAAGACTCATCGTTCTGGATTTCGAAAATTGAGTTATTTAGCTCAACAAGAAAGAATGTTGTCAGAATACGCTATTGACGTCTTATAATGCACATTTTAAAATGTATGTGTAAGTTAAAACTTGTTCCTGTACTACGGGTATGCAACTGATTTTACTGTAAAAGTTTTATTACCTTCCACGTGAGAGTTACTGTGGTTTCAGAGATGGTATCAGGCAAAAATTCTTGAGGTATTCCATCAACTGTTGGTACTGAAATAAAATAAACGAAGAAAGAAATGTTAGTAACTATCATCATGAAACATAGTCGTTGACTTCAAAAATATAATTGCATACTGACATAATTTTTTGCCTGTGTTTTTGAAAACTATTCTCCATCTGGATGATTCTTTTTGACAGAGAGATCCATTCAAGAAAATGTTTTTTCACAAATTTACTTATTTCAAATCATTTTATAAATTAATTTGAATTTGTAAATTCATATCGCTCTATGCGCTTGTTGCGTTGCGTTCTTAAAATTAAAAATTGCTTTAAGCGATTTCAGAGGTGATTTAAGTGACCGTGATGTAATTTCTTCAGTCTTTGATAGCGTTAATTTGAGTCATTGAAAAAAAAATCAAACATCATTTTCAAGGTTTGTTTCATTTCTTAATAATTAAACATTAAAATTAGTTAAAAATGAATGAAATTTTATTTAAAATTCAACGTTGAAATAACTTTCTGATAATAAGTTAATCTTTTATTTCTATTAAAATAGGCAGAACATGCACTTTGCAGAAAGTTTTATGTGTCCTTTCAATTTTGAACTAATTTTTGACATTCAGCCATGCAGAAATCCCTAGATTCAGTTATTAAAAAACTTTAACCTGTTCCAGGTAGAACGGTAAGACTGACTGCACATAATATCTCAATAATATGCTTGGACGTAGCAAAGGAAGGAGGGGATAAACAAAGGATTTTAGGAAGTAGCAAAAATAATGGCTCTACGTGCGCTCGATGACACAAAAGAGACCCTCTTATATAAGTTCAATTTCTCAGAACATGTCATTCAGATATAATAAATAAAGCCAAGAACAGGCATCAGAAATTCTTTTTTGGCTGAGAAAATAATAACAATGCCTTTAAATCAGCGTTTCGCATTCCTTTACTGGCTCTTGGACAGATAAAATTTCTGGGTCCAGTGTGAGCGTTTAATTCTTTATTTCTTCCTTTAGATTTTTAGAAAAAAGCTTTACACAATAGGCACTAGAGAACTGTTACGCAAGTTAACTGTGAGATTAAGAATTATTCTAGTAAGTAACTACGAGTATTATTTACAAAAATGCTTAATGCGAAGATAATAAATTTTACTTAAGGCAAAGATAATAAAATTATTTATTATGCAAAAACAATAAACCTTTACAAAAAAATCGCAGAAAATTTTGAAAAGTAGTCACATAATTAAAAAAGTAAATATTGCATTTTTTTTTTTTTTTGTCAAACAGAATTGAATTGCTTATTGTCCTTACTTTTCCCGGTAAATACGTTTAATCTATTATTTCTGTGCGTGTGGTAGTCAACTTCTACTCCCTAATCAGTTTTTCAGTAGGAGAGACTTGAATCGAGTCCTCTCGTAGGTTCTGATAACATTTCATTAACCCTTTAAAAATAAAGACTGAAAGTAGTCCCACAAACCTCCACAATCTGTCTTAGCGATCAAGCTTGGGCTGTTGTTTCCTTCTCCACCCTTACCGAGTCTTCTGCATCTCACAGCTATTTCGTACTCGGTATTGGGTGTCAAATCTGCTATAACGATTGACAAGCCAAGGTTCCAACTATCTACTTTAACCCACTCTTCGTCTCCTTCCTTTCTGTACATTACCTGTAATATACAAATAAAAATCACCATCACCTCACACTACTATGGCTTTGGGATTGCTCTGCACGCTGCAGATGGCATGGTTCTCATCATCTCATTCAAGCCAAACTACTGGACTTGACTTTTTTGATCCCCAAGCCAAACTACTGGACTTGACTTTTTTGGTCCCCTAAAGGCGCCTTCTACAAGTAATGATAACTTTCTCTCAAAACGAAGTGCGCTTCTTCAAATGAAGCGAATAAAATCACTTAATACGATCTAGAATAACAATTTGCAATCTAAAATGCATTTCCTTGATATGAAAAAGCGTACAGCCGAGTTTTCATTCAATTAATAACTGCAGTTACATTTCAGTTTCGTTTCTTTTTCCTACTAACAGATGAGGCACTCAGAATTGCCCGATTGGGTAGAAAAATATTGTCCACAGGAAATTTTCAGTTTTTATTTTTTAAATTAACTTTGAAGTACGAAATTACTCAGGTGCTTTTTGCGGCAAATTTCGGATGTCATAAATTAGTCATGTTTAAAAACCAGACAGGTCGTGGTTATATTTAAGGTATTACAGTTCTGTAAGGAAAAGTGCACAGATTTTGACTACCTCCCCGTATTATTATGAATATTTTTCTAAGTAACAAAAGCAATTTCTTCAATCCGGGCGCAAATCATACTAAACTTGCAAATATACAATGCTCTTGTGGAGCACGTAATTTTGTGAGAAAGAAAATGCGAGGTCGCTTCATGTTATTTACAGAAGGTCTAGTTTCAGAAAAACACAGTATCAAGAGACAAATCCGAGATTTTTTCATAGCCAGATTACGTAGTCGCCATATCAAATGTATGAAGCTTATAGACAAAATTTAGACTTTTTCATTTTGCCCTTGTTCGTGTCCTTCTTCACCTGATCATATTCTCGAATATATTGGCGCTCCTGGGTAGCTGCTGTGGAGTGAGAAGAACATGAATTTGTGGAACCACTTCTGAGACATGGTATCATGGACTTGGTCTAGGTACTTTGATCCACGGGGATATGAAACAACAACAAAAAGTATGACATGAACATTACAACACACCAGTGGTTCGTTTTGATAAGGAATTCCTTCTTCAATGCGTAAAGTTAAAACAAAACAACAAATTATAAAAAATGTATCATAATGGACCCCGGATCATGTTTTTAATTGTCAGGCCGTTATTCGCTCCCTCCTCTAACTTAGAGTACCACCGATTGAAATCCTGTACAGCTATCGGGCTCCAGAATTAGCAGATCTTGTTATCAAGACTTTTGGAGGCATCTAAACATTTCGCACTCTGCACGTCATTAGACACGACAACAACAACAACATACAATGTTGTACTTTGACATACATTTTTACATTATTTGTGTTGTGTTTATGTGTTCTTTCGATTACTGCATTTTTATATTTTTATTATTATCTTAAGTTATAAACTAGTCCTAAACATAGTTCCTTTCTGGATGGTCGGAGCTAGTCAGGCTACTTTCACAGCCTTTACTCCCGTCTACTCCATTAGTGAGTTTCAAATAGATAGAGCCAAATATATACTGATGTTTCTAATTTCTTTTCTTTTCTCTTATTTGTGAAAGGAATTATGTAAAAAATTATCCCTTAATTGAAATAAATTCAATTGAATTGAAATACGATCAAGTGCTAAAAATATTTAATGTAAGCAAGGAAATTGGGCAACAGATGGTAACACATAAAATATACTTTCCAAATACTCGATTCTATCCGTTGGACTTCCACCATCATCACGTTTATATGCCCATTCACTCCATTCAACGGTCAAGGAAAAATTTGTTTTATCAACGAGATGTGGTTTTGATGCTAATCTGGGCGGATCTGGAAAAGAAAAAAATCATTTCATTCCCAAAGAGACGAAAATGTTTTCATCTCCATATTACTATTCGATAAGAAATTCAAAGAATAAAAACACAGAAAATACATAAATCAGGTATGATCCAGAATTATAGAAATATAGTTGAGTTCATTTATCTTTATCGTGACACCCTTAATACAAACAATTTTTTCACTTCACCAGCATATTTCCACAAAATGAGAGGGGATACTTCACAGATCAAGACGAACAATATTTGCTCCGGAAACCTATAATTTATTCATTTTCCATTCTAGCTGGCATTAATAATTCCCATTATTAAAGCATTATTCAAATTATAAATTGTATTGCTATTGCCCAAAACTAGCAACCTGAAGCAATTAATGTTAACGGCTTACCTATAACGGTGAGTGTCAGCAACTTCATGTCGAATCCATGTTGGTTACGCGCAGTGCATTTGAATTCAAACTCTCCAGATTTCTCAGGTTTCACTTTGGCAATAGCTTGGTACTGGTCTTTTTCCAGAGATCTAGTTCCCAAAACTAGACCGGGAAATTCACTAATGAGAAGAAAAATAATACAGTCGTAAGCACATTCAAACATAACATTGAAGATGTGAAAAGCGACTTCCCTTGCCGTTTGACAGGTAAACGGCAGTATCTACAGAAATGAGTTTTTGAGAGACATTTGAAGAAACGCGTTATGAATTCAATACTAGCAGTAGGGAAATGTTGAAATAAGACTTTTTTTCATGCTTTGGTTCAGCGGAAACCAAATAAGAAAGCTTGTACAATGAAGCTGACGTACGATTGATGACAAAAATGCAAAAAAAAATAATTAAAAATTTGCAGTTACTGCCCTTTATCTACCCACTGCAGTACAGTAATACTTTTATTGTCTTTAAGTTATTTTTTCTGGATAACAACCAAATTTTTTTTGCACGATTACACATTTGATTTACATTATTTGTGCTGCGGATGCATTAAGCTGAAACATATTTCTATGCGGCCCACCTTGTCTAGTGGTCAGAGAAGACTGACTGCAACAGGAAGGTCCCGAGTTCGAGCCCCGGTTCGGGCATGGATGTACTTTCTCTCTACTGTCCTTGTCCTTCTTTGTGTGAATGGTTGCGTACCCTATAAACAGGTCCTTATGGCATGCGTGTACTGCGAAAGTCGAACTTCATACCAAATTATGGTACAGTTGGAAAAGTGAAGCAGCGCACCCCAAATTGCCAGCCTAGCTGGAACACGACAACAACAACATCTTCCTGTGGTCTTTCTTGAATTAAATTCCATCGGACAGCAATAAGATACAGCGAGAATTAATGCTACGTATAAAGTAGAAAGAAGAAGAACAAGGTAATGAGACACAAATTACAATGAATATTGTTTGGATGTGTGCAGAAATACAAGAAGTCTCTTGAGAAGGACAATGGTTGAAACCTTTTGCATATTTATCAGCATATGCAAATAGACAACAGCAAGAGTCAAATATTGACGGGAGGGGTAAAACTTTTCTATGTGAACAGTTTTTTTCATTTTTTAAATCTTACATTCAATATTTAGATGCCCATTAATCATTACCGTTTAAGGTCGGCACCAGAATACCAATGTTCTTGGGCACACACTTCGTCTTGGCCACAAAGTTTGTTTCACAACAATTTTTGTCTTCATTCAATCTCACTTGCATTACCCTTTTTTCCTTAAAAGACTGACTTTGATCTTCAGGCCTTCACACTCCTAGATTCTTGGGGATTTCATCTATTTGCACCTAAGCTAAGCTAATAGAAAATCTCAGCATTTTTCAAGTAAAAACGCAATTTTCAGCAAATTTAATAACTTACTTCACTGATTGAAAAGCAGTTGGTTTTTTTATGAAGCCAAATAGCATATAAAAGCACAAGTTCAAAACTTCAGATGAGAAAACTAAACACATTAGAAAGAACCAAATTAATTGCTATTAGGTATACCAAATTAGATAAACTACAAAAATAAGGTAATAAATGTTTTTAAAATTAAAATTTTCACGAAAGCACCACCATTAAACGAATCCGAGCTTTTCTTCGTGAATTCATACGTAACATTCATGATCAAGAATTTATGCTTTTTTTAAAGAAAAACTACTGTGATTGATTTACTAGTACATAGTCATACCTGGAAGATATATTCATTATAGGCTCCGGAACAGCATCTGCAGTACAAGAGACAAACACCTGATGATTGACATTCACTTCATCATCACTCGCTGCGATAATCTGTGGCTCACCTGCAGTAAAAAAATATACTCGCATAAAGTCGTTTTTTAACACGCTTTTATTAGCTTCACCTAAAGCCGCTATATAGATAGGCCGACGCATCAGCTTAAGTTTAGCCATTTTGGATCGGATTTTTCATTGTTGCACTGCTAGGGTTACCACAGCAAAGTTTCGGATTTCGCCAAATTTGTCGAAAATAATATTTTATTTAATAAACAATTCACTTGCCGCTAATAATTGTTCACAGTGAACAATCACCAAACGCGATAATTCGTCAGAAAAGACAACTACTCAAATAAGCGCTCCGATCCAAAATGGCTGATCTTAAGCTGATGCGCCGGCTCGTATATGTAGGGGCCTTAGCCTCACCTGTATATTTATGTGCTATGTATCTTGTAACGGAATCTTGCACCTCAAAATTCGCCCATTTCCTGCGATCGGATTCTTTTGAAATTTTGCTTGCGACCTCAGACCCGATGACAATGCAATATTCGGTAGTCAAATACATTAATTATCGATATAATTTTAAATTTATTCCAATTTTAATCAATTTTTGCACAAATCTACTAATAAGAGGATGAAAAAATGCTCTGAAAAATTAGAATTAAATATCGATAGAAGCCTATTTTTTCTGCGTTACAAAAGTCTGTTCGAATGCTCCAAAGTAATTAGAATGTGAATTTTAATTGTTGTAAACTAATTTCATGCCAAAAGGTAGATAAGCCTTCAAATGAAAATTCATTGTTGATCACGGTCATTGTTGGACAATGATTTTATTTAAATGTATCTCAAACTTTAAAAGTAATATCAATATGATTTCCGCACACATACATTGATGAATGGTATGGGTTAGTTTTTAGTCTTTTTTTTGTGAGGGGGGGGGATTTTATGAATGCAGAAAATCTCGAATTATGTTAAAATAAATTTTTTTCGCAAAAAATTGAAACTAAAAAAAAAAGAAAAGAGAATAATAGTTTAAAAAAACTAAAAAAACACGCTTTTGTTGCAATATGAACTAAAAAGTAAAAAATATATTTTGGATATTAAGTATGATAAAATAATTGACCAAACAGTTAACTTTAATGTTAAAAAAAAGCGTGGAGGGGGGATGGTCATAACAGTTGTCTTAAATTTCTCCCCTTTGTTGTCCTAGCAAAAAACGTAAATAAGTAGCTCCCCACGTTTTTTTTTTATTATTTTATTTTTTTTTATTTTATCGTATTAAACATCAAAAATGATTTTTTACTTTTTAGTTCATATTTGCAACAAGAGTTTTTTTTTTTTTTCTTAGTTTTTTAAAAATTATTTTATCTCTTTGAATTTCTCTCACTTTTTTTGTGGTACGAATGTTCTGTACAGTTTGCCCACGGATGATATGGAATTGGCAAACGTCCAGTTAAGATGAGTCTATCGCAATGGAGGGGGGGGGAATAAAAGTTTGATGTGCGTTCTTCGTCAATTTAATGTGATCCCCATTTGCTTTAATGTACCGCTCATCTGCAAAAGCTGGCACCCCTCAAAACTATTAGATGCGTCCATTTCCGTCTGAAAACTGAATGTTTGCCTTTCCATCTCATCGGTGGTCAGACTGTATACATATATTTCTTATTTTTACAGCGTTTGTAATTTTAAATGCACCTAATCCATCAGTTTTAATTTAGTAAAGCTAGACACTTTTGCAAAAAGCATGTTTACTATTAGCAATCGTTTTAGTTATCATATTCACGTTAAAAAAGGCAAAAAATATGGTAAACTATTAAAAACACTTCTTATGAATAGAGGATAATATGTTACTCTATTATATCGCATATTGCTGCCGCTAGGCGATAAATTACGGTTGGCTATTTACCGCTGCTCCTATGAAAATAACATTGTGCCATGTAGTTTTTCCTTCAAAAATTTTATCGAAAAAGCTGTGATCTTTGTAGTAAGGTACTTTCATTTACCGTATTTGCTAGGCACTAAAATGAACTTACGCGAAGAACACTTCACAAATTGCAAACATGAAAGAATGAGAAATATACACCATTTTACCACGTTTTTTTTTCTTTCAAAAATTTTATCGAAATAGCTGTGATACTTGTAGTTAGATAAATTCATTTACCATATTTTTTATGGCGCTAAAATAAACTTCAGCGAGAAACAACTTATAAATTGCAATCATAAAAGATTGAGAAATACACACCATTATACTACGTAGTTTTTCTTTCAAAAATTTTATCAAAATAGCTATGATATTTGTAGTTAGGGGTAAATTCATTTACCGCATTTTTAAGGCACTAAAATAAACTGCGGCGAGGAACAATTCACAAATTGCAAAATATAAAAATGCGAAACACACCATTGTACCATGTAGTTTTTGTTTCAAAAATTTTATCCAAAAAGCTATGATATTGTAGTTAAGTACATTCATTTACGGTATTTCTTAGGCACTAAAATAAACTTTGAAGAGGAACAATTCAGATTGCAAACATAAAAGAATGAGAAATATACACCATTGTACCATGTAGTTTTTCTTTCAAAAACTTAATCGAAATAGCTATCATACTTGTAGTCAGTACACTCATTTACCGTATTTCTTAGGCGCTAAAATAAACTTCGGCGAGGAGCAATTCACATATTGCAAACATAAAAAAATGAGAAATATGCACATCTTTTCCCTTCCAGAATTAAGTACTGAATCTTCATTGCATGTCACTTAGTATGGTAAACGGCAGTTTTGAGGAATGGCAGAAATCCAGGATTTTATAATGATGTACTTTGTAATGACAAACTGAGACGTTTTCTACGACCATAAGTAAAGCGGTTGTGTTTCTTAAAACAATGCGATATTGAGTTACAGACATCCTTTTGACACAAGCAGATTACAGCTACCAAGTCTCGTAAGCGATATCTTTCAGACCAACGAAAATGTTAAGCAGGATTTTTCTCTTTTTATTCAAGAGTCATTCTCACGAAAGTAGTGGGAGAATATGGGACAAATGAAATAGCGGAATAAAAGTGAAATAGTGAAATATTTTCTCTGTTTTCAGCCTAACTTTACTGATAATATCATAACTATGCAATAATACATGTACTCTAAACCAGCCAAGAAAAAGTTGCCTCTGAAAATCAAAGCTTATGATAAAACAAGAATTTTTCAAATATTGATACTCATACTGTAATATTTTGTTGTTGGAAAAATTTATTTATTCATGTACATTCCCTCATCTAATAATTCACCGATTTATTCATTCATTTGTAATTTTCTTATTCATTAACTATTTTATTCACTCGTCTATCGTTCGTCACATAATAATTTATTTATTTATTTTTCCGTTTATTGTTTCAGTATCTATCCATTTATTCTTTTATTTACTTATTCATTAGATCCGAAATATCTTTGATAAAAAAAAAAAAAGATATTTCATTATCCACTTTGTTCCATTAAAAAAGAAGATGTAATTTTCCCACTTTTTTAAGGGTCCTCAAATTAAGTGAATGATTTCCTGTTATTTTGTATTAGTTTTTGATATCTTCACAAAAATCAAGTATCATATTCCTGAATCATCTATTTCTATTACTAATTTCTTCGTCAAGCCGAACTGAACTGATGCCTAACATGAGTATTTTTTTGCTGGTAATACAATAAAGCCCCTCCTAACGGACACCCCTCTTATGTGGACAATTTTTAATTCCCCAATAAGAAGGCAAATAACGTTATTAAATCCCTATTATGCAGATACCCCTCTATTGCGAACAAAAAGAATTTGTCCCGTTAGTGTCCGCATTTGAGGAGTTTTACTGCATAAGGTTTTCACTTACTTTCGTTACAAGTCAAACCTCTCCACCTTCCTTCACATTTGCATGACCCATCGACGCGGTTACAGATGCCGGCGTTGCCACAGATGCATTTATTCAAGCAGTTGACTCCGTATGTATTTTGTGGACACACTGTGAATGAAAAAATTTTCATGAAATCCTAATACGCATGCAAAATTTTAGCGAAGGAAACAAGCTTCTGCTAGACAAGGTTTTGTAAAAAAAATACATTTATGAATAAAAAAAAACCATCCTCTATTGACAGGGTTTACACACAAAAAAGAATTCCGTGATTGAAATTTGAAATTTTCTTACATTGTTCAGTTATTCACTCGAAGCAGAAATTCCTTTATAAAACATGTTCGTGACTGTATAATTGAAAGTAGCAAAAAACGTCCACCGCTCCATCAAACACATTAATAGATGTAAAACAGTTTTCTTTCAGTAGAAGAGAAACTCAACAAAACTTTCATTTTCTAGATTGGGCTTGGTTCTTAATGATCTTCAACATTGCAGTCTAATGAAAGTACTGGAAAATTAGCGAATGTAAAGTGACCCAGGAGGTCAACTACAGTCCTTCAATCACCGAAGAACGAAGTAATAATTATTGCAGGCTATTTTATTTAATGCTATAAACAATAACTTAATTTTAAATAATTAAGACTAACGTTTCGCCTATGCTTCTGTTTAAAAATTTATGTTCTTAATGTTTTAAACTTTTGAGTTAAGTTTCAAATGAGTAATTTATTTTTCAAAGATTCAAAAAATAAAGACAGAAAAAAATAGCCCTCGCGGTATTTATTTCTCTTCTTATTTTTACAATAAAGTATAGTTATGCGGATTTAACAGTACTTTATTTTTGTATTAAAGTACTGTTAAATCCGCAAATAAACAGTGACTCATTTATTAATCTCAGTTAATCGAAGAAAAAGTAATTTTTGATTCTTGAAAAATAGCTTCATAATGGGGTCGTTTCCAAAATTTGAAAAGTATTTTTTTCTGAAAGAGCATGTTTAAAAACATAGGATCTGAACATTTTTTAAATAATTTGTTTAAGGTTATTTTTAAAAAATTACTTAAATCGGCGCGCTTTCAATGTTTATACTTCTGTCCGATGACATCACAAATGATGAAATGCCATTCTGTGTTGCCATTCACAGAGCAAAATATTTAATTCGCATCTTTACTCACGTGTATTGGCAACGATATAGTTGATAGCAAGCGTAGAGGGCAATTTCAATTCGCTTCTTGATTATCATAACGTAGAAACGTGGTAGAAAGATGCGCCAAATCGCATCATTTGTGACGTCTTAAAGACCACGCCTTGTTTGAAAAATCGGACATTTTAAGAAATTAATTGAAATATAACTGTTGAGAAAATGAAAATATTTTCTGGGTCCATGTTATTATTATTATTATTTTTTTTTTGTTTATTCTATCAATTTTGGAAACAAAAAGTACTACTTTTGACTTAAGGAAACAACCAATTATAACAATATCATTCTAAACATTACAGCAAGTATAAAATTTTTACAACTTCTGAAAAGGACGAAGATTACTCACACGTTTGGCAGTCTTTACCCATGAAGCCAGCTTCGCAATCTCCTTCACAGAAACCAGTGATTTTGTCACAAGGCGTCGAAGAGTTTCGGTGGCAATGGCAAGCAGATGCGCAGTTAGTGCCGAAGCGTCCCGGTGTGCATTCTATCAAATTAAATACCATTCATCTCCAGATTAAAACGTTTTCAAAGAAAAAAAACTAAAGAACAGATTTTTGAATTTGTTGGAAAAAGTGAAAATGCAGCACTTTGTGACGTCCGTCTGAATGGACTAATTAAATTGACATGGTATTAGGATTTAGAGCAGTGTTATCCAACCTTTTTTTACTCGAAAGTCGCATTTTATACAAAGATGAATCTTGCGGGCCAGAAGACATATAAAATTAAAATATTTAAATCTTTTTAGATAACAATGGGGAAAAAATCGGAAAGGAAAGAAAATTACAAACCAAGAATTGTTGTTATCAATATTTCTTGTGTATTTTATTGATGGTGAGTTCGTAGCGTTTTCAGAAACGTATTTCTGACTTTTTCAGTAAGTTACTGCCCTATAGCCAGGGCTAAGGCAGAAATACATGAAATACACCTCCAGCTCAGTCATTCCATCCGAGGACTGCAGTTTCGTGCTTATTAGCACTGATTAGCCCGGAATAGGATGTGCCTGAACTGGAGGTGGAAAAAGAGATTTTCCACTTCCTCCAGCTCAGGCACTTCCTATTCCGGGCTGATGAGTGCTAATAAGCACAAAAATGCAGCCCTCGGATGGAATGACTGAGCTGGTGGTGTATTTCATGTATTTCTGACTATTTGACGTCAAAGTTGCTGCAGTCATTCATAGTACCGAATGAAGATGGTGGTTGTTTTGAAAGTCTGTAAATAATCATTTTCGATTAGTAGCATTGTACATATCAACGGGCTGCATGGATCAACTTCGCGGTCCACATATAGCTCACGTGCCGTAAGTTGGGCACCACTGTTTTAGAGCTATTTACAAAAATATGTTTTGTTTTTTTAGCGCAAGTCGCGAAAACAATTTATGTATGCATATGATCCTGAAAATTACAACTTTTTTCTTCATATTTATTCTTATGTAAACTTTTGCATCATGTGGACATACTTTATCGAGGTTGTTGAGGATACAACAATCATGAATTAAGATTTATTTATTCAAAACGCGGTTTTTTAGAACAGTTGATAATAAATTCCCTTATTTCTTATAATGAGAATGTTTCTATTTTGCATATTCATCTAAATTGTTTCCACTTTCATTGTGGGAATAGATTCTGACACCAGTGATAATTTGTTCAGAAATCTTATAAGCTCCCAACGGCTCTGGGCTTCACAATACCTATGGCAATTTTCAAATGATGGTTGCCTTTTTGGTCCACCTAAAGTTGATGTTGTAGAAAACTATTCTACTTCCGGAAGCTCCAAGAAACAAAGTAAACATTATATTCCTGAAATACACCGCCAGAACCGCACTGGAATTGACTGAGCTGGCGGTGTATTTCATGTGTTTTTGCCTTAGCCCTGGGTATAGGGCGGTTACTTACTGAATACATTATATTTGTCAGCTCAAAAATTTGTGCATAATGACTAGAGTGTGTGATCTTGCTAATGAGTAACATGTGTGAGGCAAATAATGAGTATTGTGTCTGATGAGCGCAGAGTTCAAAGATTCATAATGGTCTCCTTACCTCCTTCCCTAAAACTGACAATTTGACAGTTTCATTTTTGAGAAAAGTCCAAAAAGATCGCCAGATTTTAATAAAACTTTTACATCCCTTAAGAATAACAAGAAACTTCACAGAATATCTGCAACGCAGTTGCTATCTGTAAAACAAGCTTTGCTAATCTTTGAAAAAGGTAAACTTCGCATTAATTAGAATTCTACAAAAAAAAGTAAAAATGCACATAAAACTAATAATAAATAAAACAGAAAAACAAGGAGAATATTAATATGGATAACCTCCTCGAACTTTTTTATGTTTATCTGAAAATTTCCTAAAGTTTTAAATAAATTAAGAACAAGTTTAATAATTTAAAAGTAATTTTTTAGTGGTAAAATACATTTCACTCTTGTTTATTAAGTTATTTATCTTGACACTTCTAAGAAAATTACCTGTTTGGCAGATGAATCCGGCCCAACCTGCTTGACATCCAGAATAACAGAAGCCATCTTTGTCACAATTGTGATGTCCTCCTTCACAGTGGCACGTGTACTCGCAGTTTTCTCCAAATCTCCCACTCAAGCAAACTACAACCAGAACGGAAAACATTACATGCATGCAAAATCATAATAAAGGCCATTATAAAAAAATAAACAAGAAAAAAAATATTTTTAGTATTTTCGTGAAAAACGTCCAAGAAATATCGAAAAATCTTGCAAAATCCAAAAGAGAATTTTTCTTTTTCTTTTTTAAATATTAAATTATCTCTGGATTAAAACTACGCATTTTTATTGTTTCTTATATTTTATCGTACAAAATAAATATTTCGCTACACTACTGTTTGCTGTTCTCATTATTTTATTTAACAATTATTATTAATTTTTTTTTTTTTTTTTACTTTTTATTTTGGAGCTAGGCGCATTGTAGTTTTCTTTTCTTTCAGATACAATTGATATTTTTGAAAGTATTCCGACTATAATACTAAAAAAGACATGTAAGAGCATTCAACAAAATTTTGGAAAATGTAAGCATTTAAAAAAAAAAAATGTACTATGAAAACTCGTTGATTGAGGCGTTTTTAGTTCAATTTTCTGTTAATGCAATCACCTCTGGCAAAACATAAAGGGGATACCATAGACTAATAATAAGAGTAGACCGAGCTTTCTCATTCTTGCTGATGAAAAAAATTGGTTCATAGATGTATCATGTGACTAGTGGAAGGGCTTGGCGAAGACTTTGGCAGCATGGTTGCTAGATGGCAGCATTATCTATAGTTTAGCATCGACATGTATTTTAAGACAATGTGTTTTCATTAAAAAAAACTTCCAGGTGCAGAGATTGAACTGTTTTTCTTTTAGTTATGCATTATTTTGACATTAGTAATAGTTTTTGATCAGGTTTCGGTAACTTTTATTTCATTTGGAGCTGTCAGCGTTGGCGTGAACGAAATGGCGTAAACGTTTTGCGTTAACGCAAAAATGTACTAATCGGTATCTTAAATTGAAACTGTAGGTAAAAATCTTACTGTTTACTGATTCTTCTTGGTCGCTTGCATCTTTTATTGCTTAGAGAGTTATTGAAATTGACTAAAGAAAATGCACAATACTATCTAAACGAAAAACTCACTATATTAACAAAATATTTACAACTTAGAATAACAAATTTACAAATCGGACTCCATAAAAGATCATTCTTCCGTGTTCCATCAATTCTATTTGTTTTATTTCGCGCTGGCGTTGATCGTCTGCTACGATTAACGCCCGCTGTTGCTAGGATATCCACCAGTCACATGGTTTGGTTTATGAGCAGCAAAAGGGTTGCCATAGCTCGGTCTACTCTTATTATTAGTCTATAGGGGATACCCCATAGACTAATAATAAGAGTAGACCGAGCTATGGCAACCCTTTTGCTGCTCATAAAACAAACCATGTGACTGGTGGATATCCTAGCAACAGCGGGCGTTAATCGTAGCAGACGATCAGCGCTCGCGAGAAATAAAATAAATAGAATTGATGGAACACGGAAGAATGATCTTTTATGGAGTCCGATTTGTAAATTTGTTATTCTAAGTTGTAAATATTTTGTTAATATAGTGAGTTTTTCGTTTAGATAGTATTGTGCATTTTCTATAGTCAATTTCAATAACTCTCTAAGCAATAAAAGATGCAAGCGATCAAGAAGAATCAGCAAACGGTAAGATTTTTACCTACACTTTCAATTTAAGATACCGATTAGTACATTTTTGCGTTAACGCAAAACGTTTACGCCATTTCGTTCACGCCAACGCTGACAGCTCCAAATGAAATAAAAGTTACCGAAAACTGATCAAAAACTATTACCAATGTCAAAATAATGCATAACTAAAAGAAAAACAGTTCAATCTCTGCACATGGAAGTTTTTTTTACCATGCCCAACCCGGGGATAAAACTCTGGCCTGCGGCGTGGGAGCTCGAAGCGCTACCGCTGTACCACTGGGTTTCACTTATGGAAACTTAGCTAACGTTAAATCCAAAGGACCGCCAATTTTTCTTTTTGTAAAAGATACCGAGTTGCACTTGGCAAAGATGGTTTGAAACCAATATACTAAATTACATTTGAATTGCTTTAACACTAAAAAATACACATTTTTTTTTCTTCTAGAACGGCACGGCACTCCCCCCCCCCCCCCTCCAACAGCAGCAGTTACTGTACTGTAATATAATTTGAAGAGGCACAATTATTTTTCTGTTAAAGTTGAATTTCAATTTAACAAGGTTCAAATAAGTTCGTTTGTTATGCGCCTTCTATCTAGGACACCAAATGGTAGTTTAGTGAGAAAGTATTGTAAACTTAATGTACTCCCAAGGAAACATTATGGATATTACCTCCACACGATGGCCCTCCCCATCCTTCTTCACATCCGGAGGGGCAGTGTCCGGTGACGATTTGGCAGTGTTCACCACCTGCGCAGCGGCATGGTCTCTCACAGCTTGGACCATAACTACCTGCTTTGCAGTAGGCCATGGTTGTTGTTTCAATGAAATTACTGTTGGAATTCGGATCTGCAATGTACATGAAAAAAGAGTTAGAAGCATCATTTGTGTAGTTAGAGGTAATTAGTGGAAATATCGCTTAAGGATATTTCAAATAAAAGAACAAAAAGAAACAAGAACTACATTCCATTTTCGTGGTTTTCGTGTAGTATTGAATAATCTTGATATTTCGTTGAATATCCTAATCGGTAGATATAACACACTTTCACACGTCGAACTATTACTTTTTTATACTTTTCAAGTTTGTAAGCTTCTTTTCTGCTGATTTAATGAACATATGAGGCCGTGAGAAGCAAAAGAATTTAAGTGGAAAAATATAAAATTTGGAGATACGAATTTTATTTGGAATACGAAGAGATAGAATTGTACACATGATAGGTGAACCTCTTTTCTGTCTTGGGGCAAGAAATGGTACTAGTAGCCCTGGTAGTTGCTGCTGTACAGCATGATTTAGAAAAAGAATTTCAATGTAAGCCTACCTAGGATGTTATCTTTAAACACGTTTTACTCAAAACTTGAAAATGTCCACTTACATCCCTTTGCTTCTCACTGCCTCATATGAAAAGTTAATACAGAATTCAACACAAATGAAAAATGCATTCCTCACTAAATTTGCCTTGTTTCTTCCTTTATGACTCCGGAGACACTCTATTTTTACGACCATAGCTGTGTGGTGGTAGTAAAATCAGTAATTTTCTGCGATTTTCACCGAATTAACCAGTTTCTTATTTTTACGTGCCCAAAACTAAACCTCTAGATTGTAGCTTAAATGGCGACGCGTCTGCCATTTTGGGGCTCAATGTCATTTTCCTCCTATGTCTGCTATAGTGAAGTAACGTATTTTGCTTCTTGATTGTGGATTAATATAGAGTTAATAAAAAAACCACAATCAAGCAGCAAAACACACTACTTCACCATGGCAGACATAACGAGAAAGCATCGCTTAGCCCCAAGATGGCGGACTTGTCGCTACTTTATTCTACGATTCAGGGCTTTACTTAAAACAACCATTGATAGATTAGACGATAAGAAGAGGTTTCGGTGTTCGTTGTTTGGAGTTTTGCTTTCGATGTTCTTCATCAATTGCTGCTACAGTAAAACTTGTCTACAACGATACTTTTGGACCTAAAAAAATATTGTTATAGACAGGTTATCGTTATAGACAGTTTGATTATTTATGCTTCCATTTTGCTAGGATCAAGGAAAATATCGTTTTAGACAGGTTTATTGCTAAAGACGATATTGTTATAGACAGGTTTTACTGTATAAAAAAAAGTCGAAATCGTAATAAATGACATACCTTCTATCTGACAAGAGCTCCCCCTCCAGCCTCTAGCGCAGCCTCCTTCACAAGCGCCAGTAATCCGATTGCAGGAACTGATCCCATACGCACAGTGACAAGGTTGTTTGCAATCTGCGCCATACCAACCAGGATCACAATCTAGAAAAGTGAAAATGAATGAATTTCATTAAAGAGAACCGATACTTTCACAGATACTAAGGAAATAACTCCTCCAAAATTTTAGTAAAAGGGGTCGCCATTTGTAAATTCAGTGTTAACATCCATTGTCTCCTGTGGCACCTCTAATCGGCGATTAGCTATCACCCCTTAGAATTTTGAAGTTTTTTAATAGTCTGTTTTGCAACCAATTTCGTAGGTTTTTCGAACAATGACGAATTGCTAATTGTCGTCACTGGATTGAAATTGGCATTTTAGGTCACTTTTAAGTTCTGGGTCATTGTAAACCGGTCTTCGTGTGGAAGTGCTGCTGCTGGGTGGTGGCGTCTAAGTCCCTCCTCCTGGGCGGTGAGACACATATCCCCCGAAGTCTACTTTATTTATAGTCAACCCTCAGGTCTTTACACAATCCTCCTCTTTAGGCATCCACCACACAACATCCAGCATTCAGCCCCTGGCATTCATTTGAATTTGAAAGTTCTGAATTTAAATCTTCTGTTTCACAATTACGATTGCTTTAAGAGTCATTTGTAGAAAAAGAAAGACACCCAACCAGTAGGGTCCAATCGCAATTCATCATTGCGAAAATTATAATTTGAGTTTAAGCTATCAAAATTTAAATCAATGCTAAGGGCTGTATGCTAGATGTTCTGAACTAAATCTTATTTGTGGTGGGGGACGACGACATTTTATTCAACAGTTTTTTTTATCGTTTTTTACAGATAATGCCAACATATCTTTGACTCCGGTTTTGATATTTTTCCTCATTGCTCAATATTATTTTTGTTTTTTTCTTGTTTCCAGAATACGTACATGAAAGTTTTCATTGAAAATGTTAGTAATGTTAACCATGCGCAGTTGGAACAAAATTATGCATTTACAAGATGTTTCAAGCATCTAAAATAACATTAGCGACAAATTTTGAGGGAAACTTACGTTGCATGCAGATCGGACCCTTGAACCCGGGAGCACAGGAACATCCATAGGGATCGGGCTTGCAGAACAGATGAGAGGCACACAGCTCATCTGCGTTACTATTATTTTGTGGGGGAGAGCAGAATTTGTTGCAGTCAGCCCCAAAATGATTGCCGCCGCACGCTACAGTAAAAAAAAATAATTAAGTAAAATGCAAGAACCGTTAATCAGATTTTCTCTATACAAAAGCGCAACAATATCGCACACAAAAAAACGCAGGCTTGCCATTTCAAGTTCTCCAGAAAAAGGAGACGGTAAGTGCTGAATATTTATAACTATATGGAGATGCGGAATCCCCCCCCCCCTCTCGCAGTTGTCATGACTTCATTTGCAATTATTGATGGTGCAAACTAAGGAATTGGAGACATTGTGCAATAATGAAAAAAATAAACAAATAAACAGGAAGCAATCGAAATATCAGTGTGAAACATAGTGAAAATAAGAAATAACAACGTATAACTGCTCAAAATTACAGATTGCTGCTAACACGTGTTACGGAGTTGCAAGAAACACTTTTTTCAAAGCAAAAAAGATTTTTTTTTTTTTTGTCAGTCGTCTTCTCACTCCAAGGTTCCCCGTTCCTATCACAATTTGTGGTTTAACCAGTTGGGTAAACCCTGAAGACAGCTCTGGTTTTTTTTATCCAAACCAGAAGCCGAGCAATTCCTGGTCCAGCACCCCTAGAGGTATCTTTTCACTTAGAGGACTTTGTGGCCACGAGCCCCATTCACCATTAATGCAGACTGAATCTTCGACCGACTAGGATCGAATCTGTAACCCTCCGGTCACAAAAGCAAAATAACAAAGCTTGTAGATTAAAAGACATCCGACAAAAACCAAACGCTTTTGTCGGATCTTTGAGCTCACTTATTTTGAATTGAAAAAGAGGTTCCTTGCAACCCCTAAACATGTTTTGCAGCAATCTACAATTTTGTGCACACTGCAAAAAATAATTTTTGTTTTTATAGTAATATACTGCTTTTTCTTACAGTTTAATACTGCTCTGCCAAATAACAGAGAAAACTGTAAAAATACTTTAGATTGCGCAAAACGATGCGCAAAAGGTGTTTCTTTCATACGGGAACAGAAACTAATGAATTCAAGATATTGGCAGCCATGTTTTTTGATGATTCGGGTGTGCTGAGGCAGGATTGCTCAACTGTAATCCAAGTTAAAGGTGAGTGCTGGTTATATTATTCATTCCTTTTTCCTCAAAATATAGTTTTCTTTATCATCGAGAATGTATGTAAAATAACAGTTTATTTTGAAATCGCAATTCGTATCCCAATATTCGTTGATGCTGACTTTGCAATTTCTTATAGTTGCTAAGTTGCAGCGATTGCTTTCTAGCAAAAATCTGAGTAGTTGTTGTGATTCTGAATATTTTACTGCACGTGTGATAGTTTTTAAACATTTTCTGAAACTCAAATTTTGTTTAAAAATAAATCAATTCCTTTCTTGATCGTATTTAAAGTTATTAGAACATTAAACTTTGTGTACGATTACATTTTGTGTTATATACTATGTCCGTACTTAAAATTTGAATTTTTATGTTCTCTAGTGAATTTTTAGCATATCGCGATTGACTTCTTTCTTCTGTTTTTTTTTTTTTCTTTCTTATGTTCAGTTTTAAATTCTTTAACATTTTGCATTTAACCATTTTATTGAAAAACTTTACGTTATAGCGTCAGTAGCTTTTATATTCTGTACATAATTCGATGAATAAAATGTAAATAAATAAAATAACAACGTGACAGAGAGACATGCAAACAGTATACAATTTACTGATGGTTTTTTGTTGAAGAATTTGATACTGTGGAAATACAATAATCTGATGTCTGAACGACTCAAAATTCTCTGAAATCTGGAGCCAGCTTTCATACTTATCGGTCGAAAGTGAAATAATAATAATTAAAAAGTCATAAATAAAGAACTCAAAAAAAAAAAAAAAACCTTAAAAAATAAGCATCTTAAAATACAAAACGAAACCCTTGTGTTTTAAAAGTTTTATATTTGCGTCAGCAGGAAATTAAAGTTTTACTTCAGGAAAATTGCACTAGTACCATTGAAACTTCTGAACGTAAAAATAATTTTAGAAACGATATTTAAAGGCACTCGATTGGAGGTCACGGGAAGTCTCTATGACCTCCCCAAAAATGCCATATTGGGAAAATTTTGTCTGGCTATTCGGCAAATTTGGGGACATAATTGTAATGTTGCAATTTTTAAATTTTCGAATGACCAAATTTCATTAGATATTGTACTTAATTGTGCGTACTTAATGTGTGCATTCACCAGTATTTTATTTATCGGCAAATATTTAAGTTCCATTTGGCAAATTGAGATTATACGTCTTCGCAACATATTTAAGTTCAGGCCGTGCCTGGCTATATTTTAAAATTTTCGGCTTTTCATTTCTGATCTGGCAGTGTTTCGTTCTCGTCAAAATTACAGCTTTTAAATTTAAAGTAGAATATTTACATTATTATGCATTGTTTGTCATATTTTATTCGCTTTGAAGGACATGCTCATTTAGAAAAGTAGATGCTCGAGAACTACAGATTTGAACCTCTTATAACCTTGAAACTCATCAGTTTCCTTACATTTTAACTTTTAGAACACTTTGAGTCTTAAATTTTGGCATCAACATGTTCAGGATGAAGACAAAAAGTATATTATAAATAATGAAAAGTGTGATTCTGTACTTCACTGTCTTTTACTGCTTATCAAAAGTAAAAATATGTCAGATTGTTATCCGTGTAAAATGAAAAAATCGGAGAATTTCGTTTAAACCTGTAACGGAGATTCAGGCCAACGCCAAGATCTTTTGCATTTGAATACGATGGGTTCCTTAGCAGTTGAGTTCTTTAAAGGGGGGGGGGAATTATTTTCACAATAATAGACGATTTTCCAAGAAACTCTCCAGTTTATTTCTTTAAGAAGAAAAGTGAGGTTTAAGAACACTTTGTCAGGTTTCAAAAGATAAGAGAGATTTGTGGCAAAGCTCCGATAACGGAAAGGAATTTCTGAACTCCCGGTTTGAAATTTACCTGAGCGACCAAAGCATAAGAATCGGAAAAAAACCAACAAATCCCAACAATAACAAAGTAGCGTCATAGAACACTATAAGTTAACATTAAATGAATGGAAACTTTTAAATGAATCGAATGTGCCTCAGCAGTTTTGAGCCGAAGCAGCTATGTACTTCCACTGCTTACGGACTAGAGCGGTTTTAAAAGGAAAACCCAAACCCTTTTTTGAGCTTTTTGGAGGAAGAAAGCCATCTATTAAACAAAACCTATTTTGAGCTATTTGGGGGAAGAAAGCCATCTATTAAACACTCCCGGGGTTTTTTTGGCTGAATTTCGTATATTGGACTTCCAAAACAGAAAATAAACAAATTGGATATGAGAACTCAACAAGGAGTCATGGTAGGATATGCGTTTCATACGAAAGGTTACAGAATTTGGGATCTCAAAAATCGCGAAGTGACAGAAACGCTGAATGTTAAATTCGATGAAAATAAATTCTGGGCGACCCCCCCCCCTCCCCCCCCCCAGGAACGAGAAACAGAGGGACACAGTTTTATTTCACTACTGAGTAAATCTGAAGTAGAATATTCTGAAAATCATAAAATAGCATGTTGAGAATTAAATGGGTTAAAGCAAGTCCGAGGCAAAATAAAGAATGCAGGGATAAGTATTATTCTATTAACACGACGGTTCTAAAGTCCGAATCGTGAAGCCGAGGTTTATTGTTCTGAAAATAAAATTGAATATGACACAAAATATTTTAATTTCACTTGTGATGATAATTCAAGAAAAGTATAGGATTTTTATGAAGATAGGGGGGATAATTCAAGTATGCTAGAAGCTAACATTTCCGAGATTTAAAATTGGCAAAACGGAATGGCTCAAGAAATTCAGGTGATATGAGAAAAAAACGTTTACGTATTGGTTCCAATGAATGAAAGTTTTAGAAAGAAAAAAGGGTACAGATGGGTTTTTTTATTTAAAAACAAATGAGCAGAATAAAATAATGCGCTTCAAGACCAGACTGGTAATTTTAAATACCCACCAGGTGGGGGGGGGGTACTTTTTGCAAGTGTTCTCTCTAGTAATTTCCTTTCCATTGATTGAAGCTTTCTTTTGAATTGTTATGTATAAGCTACATTGAGTCCATTTCCATGTAGATGTTTGCAATGCGTATCTATATGCGGATGTAAAAGAGGAGATTTGTGAGACAACCTGAAAGGTTTGTCCATCCCTGAAATCTAAATTTTGTCTGTAAATTGAATAAATCATTGTCATTCTGATACAGATTACGCCTCGAATCACGACGACCGGATTTCAATGGGAGGGGGGATGGAAGCGGAGTATATTTCAATTAGTGAATAATCTAAGGATGTGGGTTAAAGGAATTTTAAATCAATTGGCTACAAAAAGAGTTCAGAATTTTAGATTGTCACAGTACAGAGTACAATTAATCAATCTAGTTGCAATCGATTTTTCTAGTTCTGCAATAGGAAATTGCAGAACTAAGCAGATTGATGTGGGGTACTATTTCCTAAGGAATTTGATTGATAAAAATGAATTTGGAATACAATTTGTTGAAACTAAAAATAATGTATCTGATTGCTTTACAAAACCTTTCTCTAGGGAAAATTTACATAAAGCTGAATTGCAATGACATTTTTCTAGAGTTTTTTTCTTTTTCTGAAATGTTTCAATTATTCCATTATGTTTAACTTATAATTTGTGCACACAAACGGATGGCCTGTAATATATTTCTATTTTTTTTTATTCATGTCTTAAAGTATTTCATTCTAGCCGCCTGAATTTCCTTCATCTAAATTTATTCACTAATGCAATATTATTTCTATGAGTTTAGTGGTATGCAAATGTAAAGAACTACGTAACTTGTGACCAGAATTGAATGGGTGATCTCATTTTATCAAGATGGCAGTTCGTGGTTGTGTTCCGCTTGGAATTTCAAAGAAGCCTCTAGTCTGAACGATGTTGAGATGATTCACTTAGTGACATGAATGCTGGTATTGGAAGTTTATAAGTACCTTTTTCATTTATATTTTTATGTTTTAGGATGTAATTTGTAATCACAAATGCTTTTGAGTTTTAGAGCGTTCTTAGCCACTAAAGCCTATCCTACGGTCTGTGTGCCATATTAGGCCCCTAAAGCTGATTTTTGTGTGCCCGTTGTCAGGTTTTATGTTACAATCAAGAACTATGTATTGGAACAAGATAAACTAATTTTTTTTTTTATTTAAATGTGATGGATTATACAATTCATTTACGTCTGGGTTTTTTAAACTTGTAATTCAATGTTGGTTTTTACGGGTAGTTGAATATTATCATTTCAAGAATCACCGGAATATAGAAATTTCTGTTGCTAGTGCTAAATTAAACGTAGTTTATTTCATTATTTATTTATTTTTTATTTTTATTTTCCAGTAAATTTTAGAGCACTGATTCTTTGTTTTTACATGTTATTAAAATTGAAGGAACCAAATTAGAATGTTAAGTACTTTATTATTTATTGTACGTATGTTTGTAAAAATTTAAAGGAACAAAATTTAAAGTCAACTTCATAATGAGAGCAACAATAAAGATTAGAGTTTAAAGTACGATGTTTTACAGCGTGTGAAACTTTCTTCGTATATTCAGACTTGTGACACTTATCAAACGAAATTATAAATTATTTTTATTATAATGCAAATAAAAAGCAGTTATTTTGCAAATGTGAGCATATTTAAATTTACAGTTAAAACAGGTGCGGTCCTCTGTCAAGCATTTCCAAGAAGGGTAGCATTGTTTACAACAAGGACGGCGGGCCAAATGTGGACTTACAATTTCTTAATGATTAGAACTGGCAGTATCAGATTTAATCTATTTCTTGACATGTTTGTCGATTTATTCTTTTGTTAAAAACTTTCAACTTTTCTGATCGATTTTCACTTTTTACTGAATTGACTTTAACTAAGCCATCTTGATTTTGGGAATATAGAATTGTTTCTTCCGGGTTTCAGGTAAATTCTGGAAAACTTAAAGATAAATTGTCTAAATCCTATCAAAAGAAGTAGCACTTTAAAAAAAAGTCGCTGGTGGATTAAATGGGGACATCGATAGCTGTTCAAAACGGGGGGGGGGGGGGCGTCCACATTTTGAAAGACATAAAATATAAATGAAACATCTTAAATTATGCTTAAATATTAAGACAGATATAAGATAGAATGCTCTTACGGTATTATTTTATTTCAACTCAAATGATTTTTTTATGCAATTCCTTAGTACTCAGAAAAAAGCTCCAAAAAATTGAATTTAAACAATATAATAACACAATTGTGGAATAAAATGTATGAAAAAAAATATTTTAAAAAATTATAAGTAAAATATTTCATATTAAGTACAGAAATCTAAATAATTATTTTACATCACTCATTGTTTCATATTCAGATTTCTAATAATAGGCAGCTGTCAAAGAAAAAGAATATGAAGCTGGTATCAGTTGAACATAGCTTGAGCTGTTAACAAGTGTTGGAATGGAATATGTTTTAAAAAAAGAAAAAGAAAGAAAAAACATCTACGGTTTTCAGTGCTACTATAGCAACTCGGGGAGGGGGGGGGGCTAAAAGAGGCTAGATGCAGTATTCATTGTTTTAAATGAATACCTCTATATTTCCCAATTGGTTGTCTTAAACGTCAACCTTGCTCCATTTTCTAAAAAAATAATTCTCTACCGCATCCTAATTATTGCTTTGAAGTAAACATATTGCAATCCAAAAATCTGTAGCCTATTATAAGAAGAAACTAGTTTCAAGTTTTATTATCCTTAAGATATATATTCTCCCAATCACCGATCACTTCAGTTATCCGATCGAAAAAAATAAATATTACTCTTAATCAACGGTCTCCTATGTATTACAAAATCCTTCAGAACTACCGAAAGTTAGAAGGATTTTTTAAAATTGTATTTCAGAAACCAGTATAAATGCATTTCTTGACATGGAAGATAAAATGTAAGATTATGTTCTTTCTTTTTTCTTTTTTGAGTTCTTATGTAAATTATTCAGATTAGGTCTATTTTAATTAGACACTAATAAACCACCGTTTCAATTGCGTAGTTTCCAAATTGCTGCACAGCAGTTTTTTTTTTTTTTTTCTCCTTAAAACAACATATGTTGCGCTTAACTGGTTCCTGAAATAAACGATTCAATTACAATTTAGGTATATGTTAAGCGGTTTAAAAATAAAAGCAACTTCCCAGGGCAATCTTAATTTCAGATCATTCATATTCATAATTTTAATCATTTTAGGGCGTATTTTTATACCTACGTAATTTGATTTTTCCATGAATGTTTTTTGGTGTCCACAAGTTTTATGAGATTCTAACAATTTTTATTTTGACAGATGCTTTCATGATATAAGGCCTAATGATGGCACCTAAGTCGGCAAAGATGTCACAAAGAAGAATCAAGTTTGTAACATAAAAATGTTATCCTTGAAAAAATTAGCCTTCGGTTTTAAATGAATTTCTGCAATTTCACTGTAAAAACTACTAATCGATATTTATAGGTGATGTATACGAAATAAAATAATTTGACAATTTTTAATGGTGTGAATGTTTCATTTTTTCTCATGAAAACAGTATAACATAATATAAAGTTATATAATTTTTGGAGTAGTAAAACCAATTTTTAACTTTATTACTAGTACTCATAAACCTGCAGATTTTATTATACCGAGTAAAAAATTGTTTCTGTTTAGTAGCTCTGGAATTTTAAACCGTCACATATTTATAGTTTTCATCTATGTAAACTTTAAAAGGTTAATAGGATAAAGTATTATCTAATCTATAATAATCAGTTTAGAATAAAAACCATTCTGTGCAGTCTAAATGCTGTATACTGCAAATATGGTGTGAAATAAAATTAGTTTGTTACTAATATTTCTCAAATAAAGTAGATCTAAATGCAACTTATAACATTAAAAAAAGAAGAAAACCATGAAAATATTCTGTTTTACCATAAAAGAAAAATAAATGCACATAATTGCATGCATAAAGTTAAAATAAACTTAAAGGTTTAATGGATTGCATATTGCAAAACATTTCCCACGTTATGATGCACATTTTAGCATTACAATAATGCTGGAAGTGAAAAAAGTAATTTTAGTGAAGGTACGATGTAGTATTTTCAGTTATATATTAAAAACTTTCTCATTTTTACTACCTTCATGGATCAAAAAGTTTTGTATTATGAAAAAGCTATAACTGTTCTTAAAATAAAGTTTCAGACCATATTTTGCAATTTCCTTCTATTTGTAAATTTTTAAGTCTGCAATAGTTCTAAAAGTTTTTTGTAGAAATGAAAATGCACCACTTTTTCTTCTTTAACAGGTATTTATAAAATATTGAGATGGGGCATTGATTTATTTTGTGTACAAGGAAATTAATATCAATAAAACATATATTTAGCAGCAGTTAACTATTTTTATGTAAAAGTGTTGTATATTTCTTTATTTGTCGCTTTTCATAGCCTAAAACATTATTTTTGTTGTTGAAAAACTTTAGAAAAGGAACAGATTTCGTATGTAGGCTGATTTCTGCAACGTACATACAGAATCAAATGCTTTACTTTTCTATATTGTTCTTCAGCTGTAAAAGCAGTGATTTCGACTATGAAAAGAGACAACGATAGGGTGAAAAACCCTTTTGCATAAAAATTGATAACTTTATTTTATGGTTTACTGCTGTTAATTTTACTATACAAATCATTTATAAAACCGTATACTACTGCTGCTTTTATGGCGCAATTCAGTTGATTCCGCAGCATAATACTGCAACTTTACAGTTTGATACTGTTAATTTTGCAGGGCAATTCCGTTACAAAACAGTATATTACTGTTAATTTTACATATTATCTCTGTTAAATTTACAGGTCAAGTCATTCCTAAAACAGTATATTACTGCTAATTTTACAGTTTGATACTGTAAGTTTTACAGGGCAGTTCTATTAAAAAGCAGTATATTACTGCTAATTTTACAGTTTGATACTGTAAGTTTTACAGGGCAGTTCTATTGAAAAGCAGTATATTACTGATAATTTTACAGTTAATCATTGTTAATTTCACAGGGCAACTCCATTAAAGACAGTATATTACTGCTAATTTTACAGTTTATCGCTGTAAATTTCACAGTAAAAGTCTGTTATAAAACAGTATAGTACTGCAAATTTTACAGTTTAGAATTGTAATTTTTGCAGTTTTTCTTTGGAATGTGAGCTGCCAGTATTTTACTGTAAAAACAACAGCTTTTTTTTTGCAGTGCAATTATACGTTGTTATTTTTCATTTTTACTTTTCAAGTTGCCCTCACCTCCCCGTCAACAAGATATAAGGTCTCAAATTGGGCTGAACTCTTAACACTCCGTCGGGCGCAATATGTTGTAGAACATGATCGGGCGCATTGAGCCTGGGAAGCACACTTTGATCTACTGATCTTTTCTACTCATGTTCACATTTTCTTACGAAAAAAATGTCAACTACAAACTCCAAAGAAGAGAAATAAAAGTTTTTCATGATTTTCGAATGTAACAAGTTTATTTGAGAAAATGAATATACATTTTTCCATGAGCTATTGAGGGAGCGTGGCTAACGAAAGAATTCGAGGTGTGCCTAATAGATCAGTTGCGCCCGACGGAGTGTTAAGAGAAAATTTTGAATTTAAAGGCCTAGCGAGGAATGAAAGGCACCACTCGACTTCACCGTCTGCATCTGACAAGACATTTCATTACTTTTCTGCAAAGCGTGTGAAAGATTTCTTCAATTTTTCACCTAGATCTAATGATAAAATATAATATTTCTAAGACCTAATGTTTTTGTCGTCCAGAAGTCCATTTTACTAATTGGGAACCAAAGATCTACAATAGATTTATAAAGCTGTGTGTACAACGATCCATTTCCCTCTCACTAATGAAACTAAACTACTCGCTGCAAAACACGAATATCCACACTCAAATTTTATCCTTTTTTAAAATGTGTAAA
The DNA here is from genome assembly GCF_026930045.1 of Uloborus diversus. NCBI lineage: Eukaryota > Metazoa > Arthropoda > Arachnida > Araneae > Uloboridae > Uloborus > Uloborus diversus. The sequence goes on from NC_072734.1 coordinate 40,547,135, forward strand.
GTCTTGGGTTTGTGTTAAATGTATTAATTTAAAAAATAAGCAAACCAATATGTATTGAAAAGTGCCATCTTTCGCTTTCAATTATAAAGTGTACCAGTTATATATATATATATATATATATATATATATATATATATGTATATATATATATATATATATATATATATATATATATATATATATATATATATATATATATATATATATATATATATATGAGAGTTCATCATCGTGATGCAAAATCAGTTTTGAGCTCGAAGCATAATATGTCAATTATCAAGTCTTAAAATTTGAAAAGTCACTCATTTTCCTCTGAACTCTTAAGTCTCGAATTTGTTTCAAAGTTATTAATTACGATCATCTGAACTGAGTTCAGATTAGTAGACGTTTGAATCACTGGAGCTTGAATTCAAGAGGTTCTAAAGTACTTTATATATTAGCTACAACATTCAGAAAGAAACAAAAGTTAATGCAGTAAAATGCCTAAAATATTACCCATTTCGCAATTGAGTCCTGCAAAACCAGCGGGGCAAACACACACACCCCATTTATCGTGACATACACCTCCGTTGTAACAAGGTGGACACTGGCTGCTACAGTCTGTTCCATACAGCTCTGGTGGGCAATCTAAAATCAAAAAATAAAATCAGCTATAGCTGAGTTTTATAACAACTTGGAAAAGCTGTACAGGGCAAATGTCTAGTTACGGACATGGTTAACTAAGGTAGAATATTTTTATAAAAATACATAAAACATTAAATAGAATCATGGTAGGAAAACACACGACGTAAAATGTTCCATTACATCTCAAAAATAATTCAACTTACTTCTTACTATAAGACGTAGAATAGCGTGGACACTGTCACTTCGTCTTCCTTCGTAATAGCATTCATAAATACCGGCATCGGACTGCTGCACATCGTGGATTTGTATCTTGACTTGTCCCTCCCAATCGGGAACTTCCACACCGTCGTGGAGCCATTTCAAGGTCAGAGGCAGGCTTTTTGTTACATTCACTTCAAGTTCTACCTCCTCTCCTATACTGGTTACTATATAAGGGTTCAAAGCATCCAACTCAGCTAAAGAAAAATAAGAAAGGTAAGCTGGAGTAGTGGAAACATTATGTAAATGTAAACGAACTATACAAATGATAACCAGCAACAGGCTCTGGGCCCACCTATGCAGGTCCTAGCTAGTTTATTAGTCCCCAATAAAGATCAACGGCCGTCTTGAAGCTACCTTCCCCCTTGCTCATTACAATCTCTTCCAGTAAGCTGTTCTAAGTGCCCACAACCAACTAAAAAAATAATTTTCCTAATTTCCTGGTTAGATTTAGACTGAAACAATGACCCCTCGTCCTGCTCTCCGTGCCAAGATTTAATCAATTAACATGTTTCATTTTGATAAATTTAAACAACTGAATTATATCTTCTCTTGACTCTTCTTTGTTCTAGGCTATGCATATTGAGACTTTTAAGTCTGTCTTCATAATCCAAATCTGAAAATACCCTTACTAGCCTAGCGTTGTAGCCGTTCTTTGAATCCTCTCCAATGAAGAAATTTTATTATTGGAAAGTCTTGTGGTGATTTTTAAGACTAAACTACGATGAGTGACAACTAGATAAGACGAGGCACACAATGGGTGCGTTTACCAAAGAAATGCTAAGACCCGGCTAATTGGCGGGAGAATGGATTGTCAACAGATGCAGTGAATATTGCAACCTGTAGTTGACCAATATGTTCTCTGAACTATCCCGCTTTGCAACAGGTCAATAACGCTACCTGCAATGATCCGCTTGCTTTTCCTATTTTAGAGAAATTTCTTATCGCTGTGTTAAAGTACCTTCAATGAGCCAGCTTTTGGTCAATGTAAACGGGTTCAGCGTTTCAAACTATGTAGATGTTACCGTTACCATTGCTCGAAGACGGCACGTTAGTTATTTACCAAAGGTTAAGATATTTACCAAAGTTATTAGGTTAATGAAAAAGTTATTAACCAAAGGTTAATGATCCTACATTCTCCTCTCCAGCTGATATACAAACGTGAAATAAGTGGCATAATTGAGTTTAGAAATAATGCGAGGACTAAGAAATCGGATACAATTTTGTATGGAAATGAACACCAATATGAATGGGCGCTGTGTGGTTAGTTTTTGCTCGAATTCCATTCGCATTCATAATCAATATTACAGCCATAAAATCAACTTTTTCGTTCACAGTTACTCTCAGGAAATATGGTCTTCAATAATAATTTCATCTCTCAATTTACGCAAGAGTCAAGGAAGGATCTAAATTAAAAACCATGAAACTCTGTTTCCCATTTCTCAACTAACCCAAAACCAATCAAAGTAAATATTTACAAACTTCTCAATTGTTTAAGTGGGGAAGCCAATTTTTGTCCGTACTAATTAATCATTTTCCTATACAACGATGTATGGTTGATATTCTATGTAATGTAGTGTTAATTAAGCATTCATCCATGAAAGATACATAAGTTTTTACGCATAATGATGTAACAAAGAGCAGTTTACGCCTCCAATATTCGCAAACTATATTCAAAAGAGCCCCGAGACTCAATTGCACGTTTTTGGGGCTCTGCGATTCAAGCTAAAAATTCGAAAAACAATATAGTTAACACTCATTGATCACGATTTATTAGCTGAAGAGAAGGAAGTAAATGAACGTAAATTGCGAATGCCGGTGACATCAATAGCTCTTGACTTATCAGTTTGTGTAAAAAATGCAAGCCTTCTTTCTCCATTCTCTTCAAATATAATGCAAAAAAGTAGCGGCAAAAGCCCGAGTTAGCTCCCACTGAAGTCCACCTGTGTACTAACTGTTGCGCAAATCCTGGGATTACTTTTTGAAATACAGCAGTCACGCTTAATGATAATATTAATTGGTTGCACCACCCATTGGAGGAATTTGTGCCATAAACTAACCATCGCCTATTCCTATTGGGGCTCATTTCCATACAAAATTTCATAGATTTCTTGATCTTCGCATTATTTCTTAACTCAACAGGAAAAGACACAGGCGCATAAATGCACTCAAAACATTTTCCGAAAATGGTCAAAACGCATTCAACATCCCTTAAAACGTGTAAATCCTTCGAAAATCGAAAAATTTCAAAAATTTTATGTGTATTAGATATTTTGTTTAGTAGATAATAAACATAGCGTACCTATATTTGTAGGGGGTAGCTTCAAGGTAACAATTTCCGTTGCTATATTCTGTTTGATGATTTTGCACTGAAACACGCCGAATCGGGACAGAGAATCTTCGCTTGGCATGAACAGGATGCGGGCATAGGCGGGTTTCCCTTGCATAAACTGTTGGGAATGCTTTGACAGTTTGGAACCCTGGAATTGTGAAAATGCAACTAGTGTAATCAACAATTTCAGATTTTGAAGAACTTACACATGATTACACTGGTCTACAAAAAAGAAAAAAAAACGAATTATGTCCTAGAGACTTGATTGACTGATCATGGTAGTATATTTTAAAGCTGAATTCGAAAATGCAAACGATTTTTCTCCATCACTGAAAGGATTTTGCGTGAAAAGCGCTGTAATAGTTGATGAAGAGCTTTTCAACACCACGGCTTTTTTTTTTTTTTTTTTTTGAGAAGAGGAAGATATGCTTTCTGGCATTAAGAATCTTTTTTTTTTTAAGCTGGACAAAGTGAATTTGAGCCTGATAGTTGATACTTTCAATTTTCCTGAAACTTTCAGGATATTTTGCTAGTATGGTGATAAGAAAATGTGAAACTTCTTTCCTCTCTAATTTGACTTGTTGGTCCTCTAGTGGAGGTCAAAGTTTAGGGTCTTAAGAAAAAAAGAGCTAAATATATGATTGCTTTGCTTCAAAAACAATGAGTGTACCAAGTCATTTCTTTTAAATAAGGATACTACTTGATACTAGGTACATGCTAGCATAAATATTTTGGTGGCTCACTCATGGCTCCTTTTTCTACATTTTTTGCTTTGTTTAGGCCCGGATTTCTGCTAAAGCCATGAGTAACCCTCGGAAATAAGTATATGATCAACTACTCATTATAATAGAGTACTAAGAAAAAAAAAATGCTTTCATTTCTCTTGACTTTAGTAGTTAAACGGTCTCAAAGTCGATGATTTTTTTAAAATGCCCAAGTTTAGAGGTCAGTAACTTTAATCGCGACGAGTCAACAACTTTGGGATACAGCTATAGTTATAGTCCAAGTAGTGCAGTTTAAGGTCCAGGTTAGAAACCCATGGCAACTAATCAACATTTTTAATTACGCGGTCTCAAAGTTGATAATCTGAAACAAAAATAATCAGTTTTAGGTCAATTACTCTAAAACACCTGAGTCAATAACTTCGAGCAAGAGCTGTAATTATGCTCTACGTGGTGTAGTTTTAGACTCATGTCAGAAAACCATGAGATCTAATCATTTTAAATTAAACGGTCTCAAAAATGATGATTTCAATATAAAAGAGCGTTTTTCCACGAGTTTATATGAGTGCTACTCAAAATCTTATGAGCTCAAACTCACATAAATACTAGAACGAATGAACAGCCAAATGTACTTTAAACTCCCAAAATTTCATGCTTCTAGTATTATAAAATTTTCTGTAGTCTTAACCACAAAACATGGCAATTCTTCTCACAAAGCTGATCCGCAATTTTGGAGCACTACTTTTTGGATATCGAAGATACTCAGGAATTGGATCTCGGAAGCTGAAAATTTGCATAGGTTAGTTTCAAAAACATCTCTACGCTTCTAGGGGATGATCGAGTTGGAACAATTTGAAAAATTTAGGTCAGTTGACGTGGAATCACCCTGATGTAAACATTGGGACAATTCACATGCATCTTTTGTTATTTTCGACTTTATAATGATCATAAATCAATGCTTATATTTTAGGAAGAGGATTGCACTTGGGTAAGAGATTGAGTTCGTAATTACAGTAGACTTTGCATATACACTAGTATGTAGTAATAAACTTTTATAAATAAACAAATTTATTAAATAAGGCTCAAAAGTAAAAATATAAATATAATGTCAAAAAAAAAAAAAAAAAAGAAAAAAAAAAACACAGATTTGTTAGACAGTAACAAAAGATGTAGGTGAAATGTGCATAGAGTGATTCCACGTCAACTGACCTGATTTTTCAAACTGTCCCCGCTCGATTATCTCTGAACGGGATGAAATTTTACAGAGGCGTAGAGATGTCTTTCAAACTAACCTGATACTAATTTTCAGCTTCCGAGAGCCGAATCCTGAGGATCTAGGATCTCCAAAATATAGTGCTCCAAAATGGCGCATCAGATTTACGAGAATTGCCATGTTGTGGTCAATGATACAGAAAACTTTATTGCACCGGAAGTATGAAATTTTGGGAGCATAAAGTACATTAGACTGTTGATTTGTTCTAGTATTTATGCGAGTTTCAGCTCATAAGATTTTGAGTAGCACGTATATAAACTTGTGAAAAAACGCTCTTTTATACAGGAACAATCATTTCTGAGAGCGTTTAATTAAGTAAGATGATTAGATGTCATGGTTTTCTGTCATGAGTCTAAAACTACACCACTTAGAGCATAATTACAGATCTTGCTCAAAGTTATTGACTCAGGTGTTTTAGAGTAATTGACCTAAAACTGATTATTTTTGTTTAAAATTATCAACTTTACTCACGGCTTAAGCAGATATCCGGGCCTAAACAAGGCAAAAAAGGTTTAAAAAAAGTAGCAGTTTCAATTGACCTTTGCCCTCAAAGCCATGAGTGAGCCACCAAAGTATTTATGCAAGCATGTGCCTAGTATCAAATAGTATACACATTTAAAAGAATTGACTTGGTTCATTCATTGCTTTTGAAGCAGGCAATCATATATTTAGCTCTTTTTTTTTTTTTTCCCTTTCTTAAACTTTGACCGTTACTCAAAGACAAACAAATCAGTTTTTTAGAAAAAGAAACTTCATTTTTTCTTATCATAGTACCACTAACACATCTTGAAATTTTTACGAAAATTGAAGACATCAACTGTCAAAAGTGTCCAGCTTAAAAAAAAAAAAAAATGACTTAAACAGTTGACGAACTAAGCGGTAAGTAGACTTCCGTGTGACTGTTATGAGTAGACTACCAAATGTTTGGAAGCTAATCAGAAGCCGTAAAATTGTTTATTATGGATAACAATACTTCATGAACTTAGTAGAAAGTTACTTCTCACTGTTTTATAAAGAGTTAAAACATAAGTTTTGACAGTGGAAAAGTTTGCAGGCCAAAAATTATCCAAGGCCAGTCAAGAAATTTCCAAGCAAGTATATTATTCTCTACTTCTCCTTAAAGGGTGATTCATATAAATGGATAATTACTCTATTCTAAACAGTAAAACAACTTATTTTCTTCATCAACAAAAGAATGTTTATGCAGCAGATAACTATTTTGGGTAATGAATAGTTTTGTTTTTATGTTTTATTTTGCATTATTTATTTTTAGTTTTACTTAAAAACAAGCATAAATGCATGGAAGAACTTGCAAGGAAAGTGATAAAAGGATTCTAATTACTTGTCCGGTATCCAATTTTCTAGAAAACTTGATTTTCTTATGGGCATCATCACTGAGACATTGAATTATGGACCGTGCACCATCCTGAAGTCTTCCCCAAACATTTTGAAGGGTAAAATTTGCATCAAACTGACCTAAAAATGTAAATTAAATAAATTTAATAAATTAAACGCTATTCGACAAAGATGTCCTCATTCGTTGGTTGCTTTGGTGCAAATTCTAATTTTCCCAATTTAACGTTCGATCTTGGTGTAGGTGTAGTACGTAAGGGTCAACAGCTTTCCTAGCAGTTGAGTCAGCAGGTGCTGTTTAGGTGTCATATTTCTCCTAAAATAGAACTAAAAGGTGACCTACGAACTGGTACTTTAAGCCATTTTCAATAGAGGAAAAACAATCTGAATAAAATTTATTTTGTCATTATAAGCAAGGGTTTTAAAAAATGTTTAAATATTATTCATTGGAATGGGCCTGGGTCGTAATCTCGAGACATCTGAAATTCGAACAATCTAAAAAAACGATTGATGGTACACCGAATAATATATGATCAAAATCTTAATAGAAACCCCAAATCCCTACAGGGACGAACTACAGAAAAGGTAACAAAAATCACATATGAAGTGTGAGCTTTATTACGAAAAGGTTTGTAATATTGCAATTAAATACTACACTAGAAGTTTTGAAGTGTATGAAACTTTAGTATGCTGTCTATTAACTCCTTTTCCTTTGATACAAGCACAATTAACACATTAATGCACTTTCGCAAAATTTGCAGAGGAGGAATTTTAAAACATGTTCCTCACAAACATTTACTAATACAATGTTTTTGCAAATTGAAATTTTAAACGTTTGTACAAATTTTCTGCACAAAAACATTGACATTAAAGGTAAAAATATATTCATCTATTGGTAATCAATGGAAATATATGGTAATAAGTCCTTAAAGGACGCCAGACCTTAACATTCTTGCTTATATGTTATTCCCCATGGCGAGGAACTGTTATTTAATTAAATTATATTTTCTTCGGAAAAGTTTTGAAACTTTTCTTTCGTTCTTCATTTATTTTTGGATTTCAATTTAAAAAAAAATCTCTTCGGGAGCAAGAGTTAATTTTGTTTTGCTCTACATCGCTGTAACGTCACATTTTTCTTTCTTCTAATAGTTTTAAGCGTGGAGTTTTAGACTAAATAATTTGTGCCCAATTTCATTAAAGACGCAAGTGTTGTAACTAGGATGTTTAGAAATTTTTGACGATTTTCTAATTATTTTTCCTAAACAGGGCTTAATTACTTAAAAAGCGTTGGAAGCTTAAGCTTCCCTTCAAAATTTTCAGGGGGCCTAGAAAAACTGGACTTACAAGTTCTAGTTTCTGTTTTTAAATGCATTTTTAAAGATATTACAAATATTAGAGCCGGTTTAATAAAGTTTGGTCCAGCTGTAATATTGCAAAGTAATTTTATATTAATTAATTTTGCAACGTGATGAATCTGCTTCAACAGCTAAGTGCCTTTCTTCGTAGAGAAGTACAGCGTAAACAATATACAAAATTCCTGCTTATATTTTAGGTGGGGGTGGTGATAAATATGAATCTGAATTTTTCAGGGTCAGTTTTTAAAATAGCACTTGTACTATCAGTGCGAGTCATTTTAATATGCATTGAGTTTTTAGACAAATTTCCCAATAGAAAATTTGGGGGGTCCTGAAGTAATACGGAGCTTTCCCCAACTTCAGAGGTTAATCCCAGAGAAGCCCAGTTCCTAAGGAGAATATTTAGCAATTTTGTCAATTTTGGAGCAAATGTCGTCGATTTTGCATTTTGATCCTATCGGGATTTTTGCTGAGTCGGGATTTTAACCGTGTTGCGATTTCAGCTCTGTCGAAATTTTGGTCTTTCGAGACAGTGATTTGTTGGGATATTTTTTGTCAGGATTTTGGAGTGTATGGATTTTGGTAGTCGAAATATGTCCAAATACCCATTCGAGTAAGACTAATAAGAGCCATGGACACATTTTATTTAAAATTTGTCCTGAGTGCATAATAGTATATATAATCCTCTCCTCCAAGACTTTTGCTCCTTTCCGCTAAAAATATTTTTCTTGGATTAAAAAAAAAAGGTTTAAAAAAAAAAAAAGAAAAAGAAAAGCTAGTATCTGAAAGATATTTGTTTTACTTTTTCTCTTGTTCTGATTCGTTTACGAGTGACGTGTGATTGTACTTGGATCTCGCCCCCCCCCCCAACATTATATAAGCATTTTATTTTTGCTTATGAAACTAAAGGATGAACGATGCGTTTATTTCCGATTGTTTTTGACGCAACCGCAGTATTTTACAATTTCGCTTTCGTTACATTGGTTTTCATTTTTATTTTTGTTTGGATTTCGAGATTAAATTTTAACGTTATTTTGAATTTGATTTCACAGAAATCGCTTTATTTATGCTTGTTTATTGGTAGCATCACGGTCCAACTTACCTCTTTTTGGAAGAGCTAACATTTTACTTTCATTGGCTTCTTGAAATTTTAGAAATGCATTTACTTGAAATTCCTTTTGAATATATTTTTTTCACGACTTTTCAATTTTATAAGTTTTAACATCTTGAATAGAGATAAGTCAGAACTAATAATATGAGGCAGACAACATATAAAAGATACATAAGTGTTCATTGTTCCTTTTTGGTTTTAAAGGCATTAATATGTAATTTCGTAACTTTATCCCAACTTTTCACTTTAATTATATATTAATACCATTCTTTATGATATTAACTCGCAACAGTGGCGGTGATTTGGGGGGGGGGGGGGGGTAACCGTCCCCTCTCTTTTTATGGTCAATTTATTCATTTTAATTTTCAATTTAGAAACCAAAACTAGAAATTATAAAAAACAGCATAAATGTCAAAATTTTCAGAACATAATTATTTGTTTAGCTTTCTATATCTGCTTATGAAACATTGTTTAACACAAGAAATAACTTTAATTTTATGCATTCATCGTTTAGATATTAGTAAATCAATTGTTTTTCTTAAACAAGCCGTACTAGTTTAATAAAATTATTACCAAGTGTTAGTGACACCTCAAAATATAATTCATCAAAATCTTAAGAAAAACGTGAGTAAAGTTGTTAGACTTACATCAATTTCTACTTTTCTGCTTCAATATTCTCAAAACCAGCATGAACAAAATTTTGTACTTTTTCTTTTCTTTTTTTGCTGCTGTTAAAAGTCCCATGGCTTTTAGTTGTCTCCTCCCCCCCCCCCCCGCCCCCACTTATAAACCTTAATCGACGTCACTGATTCGCAGTGAAAAAGGCCAGAATGAGCTTACTTGAGACAGCAGCAAACCTTCTTTCTTTTGTCAATTTTGTTGAATTTCTCACTTTAACTTGATCCATCAAGAATTTGGTTACAGGTAGGTGCTACTAGTAATAAAATATGCCATTTTATCAGAATCAAAACGTGGAAGGGTGATTTGGCTTTTCAGAGGGGTTCGAGGTGGACAATAGGGAGCGATGAGTATTCAAAAAATAATCATAAAAAGGCGAATATGGAAAAAGAAAACGAAACCTATCGTTTGGAGTAAATCACGAGTAAAAAAATAAAGTTCAGGAGCATCTTCCCTCACGACAAATCTCGGAGGCCGGAATACATCGAAATCCGTTCCACTCTTCTACCTCTCCTCTTTTCCTATTTTTACTCTTTATTTCCTCATTCATCACCAAGTTGGA
>NC_072734.1:40557502-40644773 GCF_026930045.1 Uloborus diversus
AACAGGCAAAATTGTTAGTAGGGCATCATGTTAAAAACATATATTTTCTAGAAGGTAATGTCCCACGAAGGAAAATGCTTTCCATAGTAAGCTAAACTTTCTAGCTAAAGAAATGTTTGGTAGTAGTGCAAAAATATCATAAACAGAGATAAAAAGAAAATGAAATGAAACTATTGCAATCTACGTATGTAGCGCTCATAATCTATATATATAAAAATGGAGTTTGGTAAATTTGTTCCCTAAGATCTCAGAAGCTACCCGGCAGATTTGGCTGAAACTTTCACCGTTTGTTCAGTTTGGCACTGGGAAGGTTTATAGACCAGTTCGAAAAAAAATCCGATTGATAGTTCTCTTTTTATTCCAATTTTAGTCCCAATTTTCGCATAAATGTTCCAATATGGGGGTGGAAAAAAACGTGCACATATTAACATTATATGTCCATCGATAGCGCCAATTTTTCTGCTGAAGATAGCATCTGTTCGAAGTTTCAAAGTTGTATAAAAAAACGAGTTATGAGCTTTTTTGTTCCGTGTTCGAAGGCTTTCATCCACCCAAGTCATTATTTAGTGTGTCATCTCAACTCCCAAGAATTGTTGTATCGTTGAATATTTTTGCGCTTCGTCTGACTTTTTGAGGCTTTTCTCAAGTCAAATCTTAAAGTAACGTTTTTCCACAAGATTGGCTAAAAAATAAATGGATTTGGCTGATCATTTTACTTTTAAACGGAACTTATGTAATTAATGGTTTATTATTATTATTTATGATGATTGGACACTTGCTCACTATATCCAACCAACCAGCAGAAATATCGCCAGAATTTTTTCAGAAAGATTTCAGTAGCTGATGCATTTGGCAGTTTTTTCCACTGTCGCTGTTTTTGAGCCCAAAGACTATGTAATAATGTTTCTCAGCTTTCACCATATAAACAAAATATCGCCAATCAAAGATACTTAAAAAAAAAAAAAAAATACTATGTAAAAATAATTCAACAACTAAATTAGGCAAATCCATAAACCGCACAAAAACTTCCATTAATTTTTCTTTTTGCACGATTTCAAACAATCGCCAAATTTTACTACTTATTTTGGAAACATTTCGGATGAAACTGTTTAGCGCCATTTTATTTTGACCAAAAGTATCTCAGCATCTGGCAACAATATTTCTATAATAAAAATTAGTAAGCAGGGGGAGTATTATCGAAACTGTCCCAAAATGATTCTCGCAAATTTGGTAAGATTTTAAACCGCACCAAGTGCCCACAAAAATTGAAATTTCCCAAAATAACTAAAGCAAGTGTAATATTCCAGGCCCCACAATGTATGCCCGTAAAAATTTTTAGGTCCAGAGATTTTCTCTTTAGAATCTTGATCTGTAGGTGTTCTAATGTGAGAATATCTTGGGTAGACATGTTGAATCCTGCGCGAAATAATTTTACAGGCCATCAAAGATAGCGGCCATTTTGGTTCACTTGCTCATTACGTTTTCCGCAACATGCGTACCAATAAATTTAATTTTAGTTTTGAACTGATATTTTTGGGGCTTAAAAAGTCAATTAATGTAATAGTTACGTCATAAAAGCCGCTCTGGCTATTTCCGCAATTTTTACGTGAGATATCTCCGACGTTTTTTGTTTACCATTCTGGTTACTAAAAATTGTACAAAAATTAATAACTCTTAATGAAACCAAACGATTTTAAAGTGTAAAATCTTTTGTGTAAATCAATATTTTTCAAGGTCACCAGTGCAGCCAGTAATACCTTCTGGAGGGGTTTTTTTCATCAAAAATACCTTCTGAACAGGGTTTTTTGATGAAAAAACCTTATGAAGGAGTTTGTTGATCAAAACAGCCCTTTCATATGCATAAGCTACTGTATTAAAATGTGCATTCATGTTAAAACCAGTGGCAATTGGGTTTTTTCTCCAGTTCCCCCCCCCCCTTAGCTCCACCACTGTTCAAGGTTATTTATCGTCTGCTATCAAGGTAATTGTTTTCGAGTAAAAATATTCCCCAATTTCAAAAACTTTTTGTTTCATGTTTTTCTGTGACAATAACTATTTAAGCAATGGCAGATATTTCTAAACTGAGTTCAGAAAGTTTTAGTGGGCAATTGAAGATTGAATTGAATTAGTGGAGTACTTGAAGACAGTTTTGACAAACGAATATGTAGTTTTTCAAAAGGAATCAAGAGAAAAAATTATATTCTCCGACAAAAATGAGTTCGCAAAGCTGCTGAAATACGCAAAGACGCAATATTGAAAAACGCTGCAAGAAAATATAGTGTGTCATTGCAGCAACTAGTGCTACAAGAAGTACACGCGAGGAGAAACGCTAAAAAAAAAATGGTAGAAAAAATGCACAGACTGCTGCGAGTTTATATGCACATCCAAACTGTATAAGTTTTTATATTCGAAAGTATGAGCAAGAAATCAATACACAGTCTGCGCAACATCTATCCTCAAAATTTGAACTGTTTCAAAAGGAAAATTAAATATAAAAACCTCTTTTAAATTCTGAGCATGGATTTATTATTTCAGAAATAAAAGAATTGATGCTCAATGCTCAATGTAGATGAAAATGCATTGGTTAAAATTAATTAAATAAAACAATTTCTCGTAACAATGTATAATGAACGCATTCTTTTCCATGCTTCCGAAGGAAATAATGAACCTTTGTTGTTTTTTTACGACATTTATCTCCAAAAGTACTTGCTGCTGCTTTTAGTTCACAAGAAGCCGTGAAGACTGCAGAAAATCATTGAGAATCTAGAGAAAATCGTTATAAGATGTTGATTTTAGACTGCAAGAGAAGTTCTGCTAATCGAGTAAAGATGGTTCAGGATGCTCTTGGCTCAAAGAATGAGGAAAAAAGTCAAATAATGATTCAATCGCTACGCACAAATATTGAAAGCTTCAAAACAGAGATTGAGTTTTTGTTAAGGGATATATTGACAGATCGGAACTGTGCAGGTATTGGGAAGTGTTTCATTCACTGGTATCACTTGTAAAACACTTGATTATTGCTAATCACGAAGAAAAATTACAAATTATACGTTCAGACTGTAGAATTACTGTTTCCAGTCTTTCGTGAATTTGAGTGCATCAATTATGCAACACGGTACATAGAGAGGATAAGGGCACTAGAAAATGAGTGTCCTTACCTGTAGGAAAAATTCATTCAAGGTAAATTTGTTTTTTTAAAAAAAGAATGGTAAATTCAATACTGCAAAGCCAGACATGAATTTGAAACAAACGATTCAACGGTTACAGAAAAGTGCCGGACGAATTGCAGGGCAGACGAGAAAAAGTATGTTGCCGAGTGGCATTTAAAATATCATGAAATTTTAATGATATGCAATGTGTTTCGCGGTCTTATTAGTTCTCACTTAATGGATCCCTGTGAGAGTGTCCCGCATCATTATTTTTATAGGTAATCTTAGCCAGTATTTTGATGAAAATGTCAAAAGGCTTGTTGATTTTATCTATCAACATATAAATCCCTATGAGATTTCTGAAACAGGGCTAATTGACAGCTTTATCATTAAACGACTTGTGAATGGTAGTGTCAAGATTCGCCTTCTCAGCATCATGAATATCATGAATCATTGATTCGAACAGTACGCCAGTTTAGACTGGATACATTTTGTTTCAAAAATTGTCTGATTTACTTTCGAAAGTCAACCTACCATGCTTTGATGCACACAGTTCTTCATAAAATATCACTTCTAAGCTAATGGGAAAGAATCAACTTTAACAAGGGTGCAGAGACATGGAAATGCGAAAGAAAGGGGAAAATGCATTCAAAATATTTTAGCTCACGACTTGTTTCCAACGAACAGATTATGTGATGGTCAGGGGCGTGCACAGAAATTTTATGGCCCGTCACAAATGACTTTTCCGGGCCCCCTTCCATAGTGTTTACCCATACATTTCACCCTTTGTTTTAAAAATATTGGGCCCACTTCAAGCTCAGGCCCGGGCCAACAGGTTTCTCTTCTCCCCCTTCCCCCTTTTCACTCCCCTGGTGATGGTGATTCACCTACCAAGCTAGATTACAGAAATATCCGTTGCCAGAACATTTTTTATTTAGCAAAGTATCCCCAATAAAAACTGCACTCGTTATATATTTCATGTCACAAGTCCGCTAAATAAAGAAAACTTTAGCGAAGTTATCAGCAATGTTCTGCACGGATTCATTTCTGTATGCCTTTTTCATGAACTTCATGTTGTGTTCTATAATTATTTGCAGCATTTTGTGAAATAATCTGAAAGGATGAGAAGAGAACCAACTAACTGCACAACAAACCTTGCTGTAATGGACAGAAAACCACTAGTACCTATGCAACTTCTGGTCTTCAGTATCAAATAAGGAAAATTTACAGTAACTAGCACGGAAGGAAATAGGAGAAATGTCCAAAAATGCTACATTTTCAGCAATTTCCAGCGGTTTAACAGTTAATGAAAAAGCCATTTGCAATACTTTTCATAGGAGATTTGAGACGGGTCATTGAAGAGCTTAATTAGAATAACTCATTATAAGATGCAGATCTACGAATTTTGCCACACATGGACTGGGCTGATAAAAATGGTTCAAAAAGAGTGGTTGCGGCATCCAGTGATACAGACGTCCGTCGTAGTGCAATAACATGCAATGCAAAAACAGATCGTAACCTTTTTTAAAAGTACTTAATCTTGTATTTTTGGTTTATTGTGTTGTTGAAGAAACATGTATGTGATAAACACGAGTTTAAAATGAGCATTTTGGATTATTTATTAATTTTTGTACACTTTTTAGTAACTAGAATATTCAACAAAAAATGTCAGAGATATCTCCACGTAAAATTGTGGAAACAGCTAGAGAGGCTTTTGTGACATAATTAATACATTAATTGACTTCATAGACTCCAAAAACTGCAGTTCAAAATTTAAAGTAAAGTTGTAGGTACGTCCGTTGCGAAAAATGTAATGAGCAAGTGAACCAAAATGGCCGCTTTCTTTGATGTCCTGTAAAATTATTTCGCGCAGGATTCAACATGTCTACCCAAGATATTCTCGCATTAGAACACCTACAGATCAAGATTCTAAAGAGAAATTCTCTGGACCTAAAAATTTTTACGGGACTACATTGTGGGGCCAGGACTATAAGGGGAACACGGGCGGCTACATTTTTTAAAACAGTTCGTACATCAATAGCCATACAGAGAAGGTTTTAGATTTAAAAAAAAAGTACTAACAGATAAATCTTTTTAAACATGTAAAGTTTAATTTCATATTTCGGAAATTCTTCAAATTTGTATATGCTTAAATGTCGTGCTTTCGTTTCTAATTGAATACTGTTTTGTTCTTTATACTTATTGCTATTTTAGTTTAATGAGTAAGGAAGAAGCTCGATTTTTAATCACGACAAAAAGGTTTGTTTGGAATTCTTTCGCTTAAAACAGAAATCAAGGGCAAGTAATGATTGTTTCTCATAATTATTACTGACCCAGGCAACGCCGGGTATTTTTGCTAGTATATATATATATCACCTCAGAGCAACAGTAAGACATTTAATCCCAGGAATAATAGTAAGATATCCTACTATTGCTCTGAGGCGATGATACACAGATCATTTTATTTTGTGATGTTTGACAAATTGAAATTATTGCATTCTGATTAGAGATTTTAAAATATGAATTGAAACTACAGTGGCGGACATAATTATAAGGCATTTATCTAATTTGACAAAAAATAGTGAAAGAAAATATTCAGAGCTTAAACATGTTTTATCAAATACGTCAAAACCATAAATTTATTCTGTTATCACACGCAATTGTTTTACAGAAATGATACCTTTTTATGGAGTTTGTAAAAAAGTTAAAAATACCATGGACAAAATTACAAGACACCCAAGCATTTTAATTAAAACACCTGCTTTCTTTCGAAAATGATGTGCAATATACAAAATTTCTGCACACTGTTATGACGTCAGCAGTGACCTAAAACAGACGATAACCGATTTCACCTTCACGCATGTACAAAACATGCCATAAGGCGCAGAATTAAAGAAAGGGAAATTCGTGAACTTTGGGGATTAAATGGAACGGGTGCTTCAATTAGTAATATTTCAAAAGTTATTAAACGCTCTGCAATTAGAAATGTTTTGAAAAGGATCGGTGGGGGGAATGGGGACTAATGGATCGAGATAATTAAAAGATCTGGACGTACTCTTGCTTGTCCTCGACAGACAGACGCCATGTGCTTTTGCTCGTTACTCACTACAGATCCACTACAGGCATTAAAAATCCTAGGAAACTGAATTGTTCAAGCAGAACCATTCTCAGGCTGTTGAATAATGCTTCCTATGCGAAATATAAAAATTTGAAGAAAAAACTACTTCTTCTAAGCCGGCACAAAATAGATCGTCTAAACTTCGCTAAACAAACTATGGCCTGGACCTCCAAATGGTACTGTGTTATTTTCTGATGAAAAAAAGTTTAACCTGGATGGTCCTGACGGGTTTCAATATTATTGACAAAATTTACGGAAGTCTTCTCATGTACTAATGAGTCGCCAGATGGGTGGAGGCTCAGTAATGGTTTGAGTTGGTTTTCTGCTCAAGGGAATTCTAGAATCAATTTCGAAAAGGATAAGAGTCTTCTTAGAGATCAAATATCCATATACGGAAAACTATTTTAAGCGAACACTACACTTTCCATCACAATAAAGCGCCAATTCATGCATCACACTAAACAAAAATGTGGCTTTCTGAGCATCAATGTTCTCCCGTGGACTCGTGGCCTTCTCGCTCCCCAAACTTAAAGCCCATAGAAAACTAGTGGGGGATCTTAACTCATGTGGTTTACCGAAATGAGAAGCAGTTTATTTGTGTCGAAAACCTATAAACTCAAACTGTTTCTACTCGCGGCACCCTTTGAAGATTTAGAATTTTCTCACGGCACCATAGGCTATCTCTATTATAATTGTTTTGTGCGTCTGCCACCCTAAGGTTCGCAAATTGATATTTCGCTCATTTGTGATTGAATTGGCTCCAGCTTTTGCATATTTGTCAGGAAAACTCATTAAAAAAAGGAAAAAATACGAAACATTTTAGCTTTACTTATGTTTTTCATCAGTTTTAACACAGAAAGGCGATTTGGCCTTATTAAGAAGAAGGGTCTCAAATAAGACCAGCTCTGTGTAAGTATTACTTCACGCAGAGTTAAAAGCAAAAAAAAAAAAAAAAAAAGCGCCGAAAACAGTAGTATAAAAAATGGAAAATTCTTTAAAATCGTTATGAAACATATGAAATTACATTCGAGAACCTCAAAAACATTACCGAAAATTCCATCTTTACTCTCACAGTTACTTCCATGGAAAAGAGAAAAGGCAATCGTCACATTCGAGAAAATTCGTTATTCTGTGTCTGTTGTGTGTGTGTGTGTGTGTGTGTGTGTGTGGTTTTTTTTTTTTTTTTTGTCACTCCCGTGCGTAGCTCGTGCACTTATGTGCAACATATGCAGCGGATAATATTATCCTCCACCCGATATTCCGGTGACATACTATATATAAGGACACTGGAGTGCTAATACGACGAACTATGGTCATATTGGGAAACAACCTACTTTTCTAGGTTATCAAATCACAGAAATGAATGATGGTACACAAAGACATTTTTCTTTTTGAGTTCGCCAACTACATAAAGTAGACTTCAAGAACAACAACTTTTTTAACAATAATAATAATAATAATAATAATAATAATAATAATATATATATATATATATATATATATATATATATATATATATATATATATATATATATATATATATATATATATATATAACCTATATATACACACACACACATACAGTGGACTCTCTCTATTCTGAACACTCATGGGAGACTGGATAGTGCATGCATATGTATTCTATTGCGTTAGTAGACTATGCTCAGTACTTTGCCCTCAGTTTAGGTGTTGAATTTTGAATTGGTGGCTAGTGCAATGTCTAATTCAACTCGGTAGGACTTTAACTCTTGCATTTATTTATTTCTTTTTTAGTTTCAAAAGTTTATAACGTAGTATTCAACATTAAAGTGTTACAATTCAGCCCCCGTACAATACCTTTTAAGAAAAGTTATTTTTAATTTGCTTTTGCATTGCGTTTTCTCAAGCAAGGTATGCGTTATCATCCAAGTGAAAATACTTCCGGGTTATTCTCAGCCTCAGTTTGTTTGAAGGTAATCATACTTTAAAGGTCTTGAAAACAATTTGATACAATGGTTGGATTTTCGAAATATAGTTCAGTGGCAGAAACTTCAGGCTCATATTGCTCAGCTGAATGATTTCATATGACGCAGTAATATTCAGAAAAATAATTTTTCTTCTTCCTCTATCTGTTTTCTCTTTGTTGCCAATCAATAAGTGATAAAATCGTGAATGTGTTTTAGGCTTTAAAATTTGATTCATAGGAATTCCCGAGTACCGATTGTGAACATGTTCAGTATATAAAGAGATAGATAATTGAAGGGAATGGAAAATAGCGTTCATAATACTGGGGTGTTCATATTATAGGGTATACAGAGCACAGAGAGGTCGGCCTATGTTAAGTCCATGGATTTTCGACGGGACCATCAAAATATGTTCAGAATATCGGGGTGTTCACATTAGAGAGTGTTCAGATAGAGGGAGTCCACAGTATATATATGTAAGGTTGCATAACACATGTGTAGCGTAACATGGGTAAGAAGGTGTTTATAAATCAATATATAAATAATTATCCAAATAAAAATTATTTACTTTCCTGCCGGAAGTTGTGTTATATTCCAAATGACTGTAGCTTCAAAATAGTTATAAAAAATGTCTTCTGTTGCACTTATTGATAGTTCATGGTTTCGTGAAACATCAATTTAAAACTTTTCACTTTTAGGAAAACTTTTAGCAGCATGGAAAATATTAATATTCTAATTGGTAGACAAATTATTTTTTAAAAGGAAATATTCTTAAGCAGTGAATAAAATTGTCTTTTTTTTTTCTCTCGCTTTTAAAAGTGAATAAAATTGTCTCTTTTTTTTTCTCTCGCTTTTGAAAGTTTAAAAAAATAACTTTTGGTAGTTTTTTGCTTGATGTGGGACCAGTTGAAAATATTGTATAGTCGAAAGAGTTTAAATAAATAAAATGAAACTGATGCCATGTTTGCATCTTTTAAATAGAGCTTAATAGTGCTTAGTTGAGAATACAAAACTTGCCTAGCAAACACTGGAACTGGGGATAGGCACTTGCTGTTCTCCCACTCAGGAAAAAAATTATTTTTATGAATGAGGTTGCATAAAACATGTGTATCGTAACATGGGTAGGAAGGAGTTCATAAAACAATATATGAATAGATATTTCAATGAAAATTATTTACTTTCCTGCCGGCAGTCGTGTTATAATCCAAATTCTGTAGCTTCAAAATTGTTCGAAAAAATTTCTTCTGTTGTACTTGTTGATATTTCATGGTTTCATGAAATATCAATTTAAACTTTTGACTAACAAAACTTTTTGCTGGGAAACTTTTTAAAAGAAACAATGTTTTTTGAAGTTTACGACTGCTTCATGGAAAATATTAATATTCTAAATGGTAGACAAAATATTTTTTTCAAAAGAAATATTTTTAAGCAGAGAATAAAATTGCCTTTTTTTTTTCACGCTTTTAAAAGTTTTTAAAAATAACTTTTGGCAGTTTTATGCGTAATGTGGTACCAGTGGAAAATATTATGCACTTCAAAGAGTTTAAAAAAAATGAACAGAAACTGTTGCCATGTTTGCATCTTTTAAGCAGAGCTTAATAGTGTTTAGCTGAGATCACAAAACTTGCCTAGCAATCAGTTGTGAGACTGGGATAGGCACTCTGTTCTCCCACTCAGAAAAAGTTTATAAAAAGTGAAGTGTATATTTATGAATGAGGTTGCGTAAAACATATATCGTAACATGGGTAGGAAGGTGTTCATGAATCAATATAAAATTAATGAGCAAAATGAAAATTATTTACTTTCCTGCCGGCAGTCGTGTTATGTTCCAAATTCTGTAGCTTCAAAATTATTAGAAAAAAATTCTTCTGTTTTACTTATTGATAGTTCATGGTTTAGTGCAATATCAATTTTAAACTTTTCACTAGCAACAATTTTAGTAGGGAAACTTATTAAGAGAAAAAAATATTTCTTGAAGTTTATGACTGTCTCATGGAAAATATCAATTTTCTAATCGGTAAACAAAATATTTTTTTTAAAAGAACTATTTTTAAGCAGTGAATAAAATTGCCTTTTTTATTTTTCTCTCGCTTTTAAAAGTTAAAAAAAGAACTTTTGGTAGTTTTTTGTGTGATGTGGGACTAGTTGAAAATTTTGTATTCTGAAAAAAGTTTTTTTAAAAAATGAAATTTTTGCCATATTTGTATTTTTTTTTAAATATTTTTAACAGAGCTTTTTTAAGCTCTGAACTAAAGATTTTTATCTTTAGTTGGGAACACAAAACTGGTGCAGCAATCCCTTGTGAGACGCCTTACTGCGTTAAGCGTAGAACTTGGGATAGGCGCTGTCTGTTCTCTGATTCAGAATAAAAGAAAACATTTAAGAAGATGAGGTTGCACTTGTGAATAATAATCTGGTGAGTACGACATTTGGAAAATAACAAAATATACAAAAAAATTCAATTGAAAATTATTCATTTTCTTGCCGGCAATTGCGTTATGTTCCAGATTCTACTGCTTCAAAATTGATAGAATGAGTTTCTTCTGTTTTACTTAATTGTAGTTCATGATTTCGTGAATTATCAATTAAAATCTCTACATTAGCAGAATTTTTTTGTAGTAAATCTCATTAAAAGAAAAACCATTTCTTGAAGTTACCACTGCCTCATGTAAAATAATTGTTATCCAAAATGTTCTTTCAAAAGAAGTTTTTTTAAGCAGTGAATAAAATTGTCGATGCATTTCTTCCGTTGTGCCTGTTGATAGTATAGTTTTTAATTGATGCTTCATGTAACCATGAACTAACGGAATTTTTAGTTGGGGATCCTGTTAAAAGAGATATTATTTCTTGATGTTTACGACTGGAAAATATGCATTCTCTCATCAATAACTTCACTTCTTCTAAAGAATGGTTTTCAATTAGTGAAAGAACTTAACAATTTATTTATTTTTTGACTTATAAAAGTGTTTTAAATTTTGTTAGAAATTAAGGTATAAAATGATATGAAAGGTGTCCTTCAAAACAATATTAAGGGTGCAGTTATTTTATTGTGTGGTGTAGGACAAGTTTAAAATATTGTATTTAGCATAGAGGTTAAAATAAAATAAAATAAAACTTTTGTTATAAATGTTGAATTGATAGTTAATGATCTTATGAATTATCAGGTAAATGATATACTCTACCAGGATTTTTAGTAAAAAATCCTATTAAAAGAAACTTCAATTCTTGAAATTTTCTACTGCCTCATGATTTTTTTTTCTTCCAAGAAAAAAAAATGTTTTGAAGTTGGGGAAAAATACTTTTTTGTTTTGTTTCGAAAAGTCGTCATCTTAAAAATAAAAAAGAAAAAAAAAGGGGCAGATAATCTTTTGTGTGATTTTAGGTAGTTAAAAACAGTGTAAAAACATAGTATTCCGAACCCAGATTTTTAAAAATAATGAAGGGAGACTATTGCTTTATTTGTAGCTTTTAAATAGAATTTAGAAGATTTTAGCTGAGAACACAAAATTTGTGAGACATAGAACTGTTTCGTAGTTTCTTTTTCAACAGTTGAATAAATATTACCACAATATTATTTTAAAGTGTTGCGTAAATAATATTTGTGCAATGTTTTATAATCTTTTTTTTTTTTTTTTTTTTTTGAAAAAAGCAAGAAACCAGTGTGTAATGTAAAAACTGTTTCACATAAACGTTTTTAACTAGAGCGTAGATGTTATCACGATATTATTTTCAACTGGAATTTTTTCCAAAAATCAAGTCTGTAAAAAAATTTTTTATAAAAAATAAGAAGCAGAAACAGAGAAACGTAAAATAAAAAAATATTTATTTATTATTAATTTAACCCAATGATACAATGAGAGATTCCTTCCGTTCAAAATCTTCTGAATTGACATCTGCAAGAAAAAGAGAATATATTAGCTTAAAGGGGAGAGTGTTACATAAAGGCACAGTAAATTTTATTCATCTTTGCATCCTTTGCTCTTATTCTGCAAACATTATTAATTAAGTTCAGTGAAATTCCGATACAAAGAATACCGTTACAACGAGATACCCATTTCAGCGAAATAAATTTTCAGTCTTATTTTAAATTTTATTACATTGCTTGAATTCCGTTGCAGCGAAATTCTCGCCACAACGAATGAAATTTACGATCCTTTGAAGTTCATTGTAACGGGATTTCACTATATAATGAACTATTCTCATAGTGCAAAATATGCCCTCTGGATAGGTATGTTTTGTTTCCTTGCTGAATAGGAAGTAGGGTGACTGAGGTAATTCTTGAGCAAAAAATGCAAAAATACTTAAGTGAAAAAAAAAACTGTTCAAGGTTTAATTTTAGTGTGAAAGTTTGATCACTTATGAGGAAAGTCTTAGGTAATTTTCTTTCCCTTGAAAATTAAAATATAATTTAAAATATTTCAAACTTTCAGTATTCAGGAATTGCCCTTGATCTACATTTTTTGATCATTTTTGAGGAAGTAAATTATCAGTTTCTTTCTTTCTTTCTTTCTTTTTTTTTTTTTTTGAGTTTATACATTTTTGAAATGTTTATAGAACAGTAATTTATAAATCATACATTGGGTGAAATAAATATGCCAGCTAATCTTTGCTAAGCAGCAGCCAAGACGATTTTTTTAAATTTTTTATTTATTTCATTTAACCTCAACACTCTAAAATCTGATCTTCAATTTCCTTTGAATCCTATTCCTTAACATTATACTTCTTTTCCGAATTAACTCAGTATTGTTAGTGTTTTTGCAGTGCTTGCGGATATTAAATAGTCATCCAAAAGAACTAAAATAATGAACACGTTATCTTGAACGCCATCATATTTGCAAAAAATATACATGATCAGCAATTACCCCAGTGATCCATAATTACCCCACATATATAAAGAGCAATATTTGGTATTTGTCACTCACTGAAATTAGCTTTAATGTTTACAGAAGATGTGGAGATACAACGCTAATTTAAAGGTAACAATCTTTTTAAATACAAAGTAAAAATAACAAAAGATGGGGTGAGGAGGCTGAATTTGAAAAGAAGAGAAGATGAGCTCTGTAAATACGAGTATATGCATATATACTCGTCTTTGAAATAACAGCTAAGTGAGCAGTAAAAAAAAAACCTCAATTTTATAAAATACTAGTGGTACCCTCACGGCTTTGTCCGTAATAGAAAATTAAAGGGTCTTTTGGTTCGCCTGTATACTATACCATACAAATAATGTATGATGAATTTTCTCGCCAATTGGCTTGTGCCCATGTTACGGTTCCACATTATGATAATGTGGTAATTTACTCGTCCATCATATGATAATTGTGTTCTTAAAATTATAATAAAAAAAGAACTACATCGATTTTTCGAAAAATCGCTTCGAGGTGCACTCTCATGCTACAAACTAACTTTGTGCCAAATTTCATGAAAATCGGCCGAACGATCCAGGCGCTATGCACGTCAGAGATCCGGACAGAGAGAGATCCCGACAGACAGAGAGACTTTCAGCTTTATTATTAGTAAAGAAAAAGCACTTTACAAATGTGTTTAAATGTTGTCACACTGAAGTAAAGTGTTTCAGTATTCTAGGCGATAGTTCATATTAAATTAGAATCTTATGTTTTTGAATAAAAATTAAGTGGTTAATTTTTATCCCAGACATGTTTAGGAGTACATGGATTTTTCTACTACTTGCGAAGTAACTGAAATCCGTAGTATTATTTACTGCTTGAAAAAACAGTTGCATTAGAATTTTTAATTTAGTTGCAATAAAAAAATTTAGTTCTCCATTCAATGGGACGCTTTTGCTGTAAACACATGATGATTTTGAGGGGACATGCTGTAACGAGATTTCAATTTTCCCATCGAGAAAATGAAGCTATAAAATTTGCTAAGCAGGGCACGAAAATACCCTCATTGAAAACTTAAATATGTTTATCCTGTTTTAACCTACATTTCCCTAAAAGTAAAAAAAGAAAAAACATTGATGTCTTATATCTATCCTGAATAAATTTGTCTCAAAACAAATTTTTATTGCAGCGTAATGTGACTTATAAAGGAGGAAAAATGCTGTATTTATTTCAAGGGTTTCTTTCTGCCAAATTTGATTTTAATGTATTCAAAAATTCAGTTGTATTTTGAAATTGGCACTTGTAAATTAATCACGTTTATATTTCATAATCATTACACAGCATCGATTAATAATTTACAGTTTCATAAGGACTATGAAAATCTTAAAAATACTTTGTACTATTTGTTACATACAGTTTTTTGAGTAATTAGTTGCAAGAAAGTTTCAACTGCAATTTCTGCGGCATATGGAACCTCGAATCTCTTGTATAGTATTCTAAAATAACGATGAATTTCTTTTAAGTTTTTTTCCCCAGTGCACGTAGATTATGCTTAAAAAAAGCAAACACAATGTGCATCTATCACTGATTGTCTGTATCTAGTTTTGAAAGCAAACCTTTGTTTATTTTTTTTAATTTCATTGTTGCTGCTTCTAAGATTTTGGCACTAGCACTTTCATATCAATTCGACTTGACTATCTTACAAAACAGAAATGAAGGAGAAACAGAATGAGAAATCAAGACATATTTTTGTACCTTGGAACCAGAGATAAAAGCTTGTACAAAACTGACAACTTTTCATTTTCTTAGCTATACATTTTTGAGAGGTTTAGCAATTGATTATAGCGGAAAACTTTAAACGAAAAAATGAACGATATTTATGCAATTATAATAGTTATAATTAACATTTATACACGGTCATTAAAAACAAATAAAATACAAAAATGAAAAATATATATAAAATAGCACCCCGCAAAACCTTTTGAAAGCAAAAATTGATGAAAGTGCTAGTATTTGTTTAAAGTTGCTGGAATGAAGTAAGTTTGTTTAAAATTGTCTTTACATACTTGCCAACCTTCGAAGGAAAAAAAACAGGAGATTTTACTAGAGGTATATATATGATTTACCATCGACGTATCCTTGCTGCAGAATTATTAAATTATGCTTTTAAATAACATGAATACTAAATTTAAAGTGAAATGTGGATTTTTTGCAGATGTAAGCAAATTGGTAGCAGCAAGAAAAATATACTGTAAAGGAAAAACTAAATAATAAAGAGTGAATTTGCTTAAAAATTCGTACATTCTCCAATCTCTACCAGAAAAGTAGCTACAAAAATGTAATTACTAAAATCCGAAAAAAAAAGGAAATCAATGTATAATGAAAATACAATATAAATTAAGTAGGTATAGGGTAGCACATGTTAAAATAACTTCAAACATACAAAATAATTGAAATAATTTCAAGATGCAAAAGGATTGAAATCTGCTGCAATATTCGGCAAAGCACATGCTTCGTTGAACATGCAATGTGGAAAACTTCTAAAAAATTAATTTTTACTAAATGAGTTATTAATTGGAAAAATTCTTATGCCCTGACATTGGTAGACTAGAAAAAGGGCGCCATCTATTGAGAAGAAAGTGAAACTTTTTGATGATTGACTGAAAAAACTGCAAAAACGGGAAAAAATCGTAAAAAACGGGAAATCGGGTGATGGAAGCAAAAAACGGGAGTCTCCCGTTAAAAACAGTAGAGTTGGCAAGTTCTTAGCATTTTTCAAAGACATACTGTCCAAATTTTCGGCACAACAAACCTCTGATTCTAAAACATCAGTTTTCTATATTTTCACTACGATGAAATGTTAATATTTGTTTTAAATTCAGTGATTTTTAATTCCTTAAAAAGCAGGAGAAATTTCTCTGGCAGCAGAAGACCAGAAATTGAACACTAAGGCAGGAGTGATTGCACTCTGTTAACTGAATTATTGAAGTGGCCTGATTACTGAATAGGCCAACTTGACCATGGTCTAGGGACCCAGCTTATTAGGGACCCCCAAATGGCTAAAATTGTAAGGTTCTACTACAGGGGGCTCAGAAAAAGTTTTTGGCCTAGGGCCTTCTGTTATCCTTATCGGGCTCTGTCCCAAAGTGGTAGATGGAATTTTTCGAGGGGTAAAAATAAGTACAAGGATTGAGTCATTGTTCGGTCACAAAACAAAATTATTAGAAAACATATGTATAAAACCTAACTACCTAATCAGCAATCAATAGTTGAATGATTTATAACTTACAAAAAAGGCTATAAACTTGGAGCTCCACTTGTGATGTGCATTAGCCAAAACTAAACAATATCAACCGTCTCATTGACTACTTCTTGATTAAATAACAAATTGCAACAAAAACAGGTATTTTCTTTATCTGAATGATTATTATTATTATTATTATTTTGGTAGTTTGGTGAAAACATAATGCGTTAGCTTATTTGTTTTTATACTGATTTTTTCTTTTAGGGGGTAGTTGCTCAAATAAATTTTCGCTTTATGGGTAATTGCCTCAGAAAGACTGGGATCCGCTGACTTAGGGTAATAAAGGAAAAAGCATTGAAAGAAAATGGAAAGTGTGTCCTCCTGACCTTCGACGGGCGAATGGGTCGAAAGGATTAGTCATTGTTCTATTCAAGTTCAAGCCAACAGCTCCGAAACGTCTGCAAAATGTCTGCACGCACAAGGAAAATCCGCAGCCCCACTCATTAGATAACTGCCGCGCAAATTTGCATCCATTTAGAAAAGTAAATTTTAACAATCCATTGCTCCGGGTGTGGTATTTTTTCGTATAAATTTGCACTTTAGTCCAGTAATTTCATACTTCGGCATTTAAGTTTTACATATATTTAAATATAAGTTAACGTTTATTGCGTTAAACTTCTAAAAAAATATTTTTGCGTTCAAAGAATATTAATTTTTTATATTACGGGCGTGAGTTCCAAGACCACAATGAAATATTGCTAGCAGCCATGCAAGTTAACCTTTAGAAAAAACGTAAACGAGATGAAGACAAGAAGTGAAAAACAGCAATAATTTTTTGTCTTTACAAATGCCCCGAAGAGATCTGGATTTCTACTTATTTAACAAACACACACTTTGAAAAATAGGAAACTTTGTTGTTTTTTTTATACTATGGAAATGATAAACGGACATTGCTAATTATGTACTTATACTTTGTGCTATAAAAGCTGGGCTGACAGACAACGCGCGTGCTCCGGGTGGTGTATTTATAACCTCCTATCATATCACCAGTATTCATTAGTTATTTATGCAACCAACAACATATATAATGAGTAACAACCCTTATTACAGGCGGAGGTTGAAAGCTTTATGAAAACATCGTTCGGTGAATCTATGTTGCCTGCCCGTTTGGTCTTATGTAGGACTACATGACGTCTTAATTATGTTTCTACAAAAATATTATATTAACTGAAATTTTTTAAACTTATATTTCCTGTGCTTATTTACAAATTATGTATACTGCAAGAACATTTCAAAAAGTCACAAATTATTTCGGACCAACATTTCCGAGATTTCAAATTTTTACCAGTTTCTTGTGAAAAATAAGCGTATTTTCAAAAAAGTTTCCTGAAATACTACACGTTTTGTGAATGTCGGTTTCTCAATCTTATGAAAAGCATTTATAGCTATCAATGTAAAATATATTCAGTTTCTCTATTAGGTGTTACTCCTTCAGTTCCGTTACGTTCAGCTCCGGTAGTTCTAGATTCACTGAGCCTCAATTAAGGGCGAAATGCAGTTTCTGGATATTGTAGCTCTGAAGGAATTGCAGGCAAATAAGCTGTTCCGTATTTACTTGTAATTCTGTCTTAGTTTCAACTATTTTTGCTTTATGAGCTTTCTTGGAAAATCAGGAAGATGCCGATATATTACTATAATTATATTTGTGAAAGTTCCTGATTTAATCCCGAAAGATGGATGCATTTTAAAGAGAAAGTCTCTAAATGCTTTGAAGACTCCATGTTAATTTCAGGAAGGTTACTGATTTTTAGCGGGAAATTTTCCTGTTTTTTTACTTGATTAGGTACACTAGCTGCCCATCATTTCTCAGGAATTTTTCGGGGTTCTTTTTTTTTTTTTTTTTCATGCAATGTACTTTTTGAGCAAAATAAAACTTTAACTGTAAAAAATATGAGAGTATTGTGTATAATGGTTATAGTGCTATAAAAGTAAGAAATCTGGTAAATGTCAACATTCACGTACCAAAAGCGACGAAAGATAGAATATTTCTGATAAATATTTGATGAGAGTCGACATTCTCCAATTTTAGTCTTTCACGGTAGCATATATACTTTAAAAAGCGCTTATAGCAAGGATTTTCTTATCTTATGAGAAAAAAAAAGAAAGAAAGAAAGGGGAAAAAAATTTAACGCCAAAAATAAAAAATCGGGGAAATTCATTCTGATTATTTTTAGTTCCGCTTTAAGATACAGGGGTGAGAAAACCCTTGCTTGTATTATTAAACGCACTGCACAACTAAAGAGTTTCTAACTCTTAAAGAATTGCAATACTACTATTTTTTCAAACCAAAAAAAATTCGTTTACAGCATCTAAAGATTGCAGTTTCACGCTTATCAGCGATCATCAGTCCAGAACCACCATGACAGAGCTGAAGTTGAAAAAACCCTATCGGGATAGCTGTGATTCTCTTCATACTGGTAACTAAAAAGCTATTGGTGGTTATGGTAACTTTCAGCTCATTATTGATTTTATTATTCAAGTTAAACTCTTCGTGTTATGCTGTAAAATGTTCTGGCAGAACTAGATAAATTTAGCAGAACTTACGATTTCTGAAATGCCTGGCCTTTACCCCAATATCGCAGCAAGAATATTATCCTTTGTGGTATCCGCCTCTGTATCCGCCATGTCCTCCTTTGTAACCACCGTGGTAACCTCCTCTATAACCACCATGTCCACCTTTATAACCACCATGACCTCCTCCACCATATCCTCCTCTGTAGCCGCCGTGTCCACCGCCGCCACGTTTGTAACCTACGGTGGCAGTTACCGTTAGGAGAGCCAAAAACAAGACGAACTGGAAAAAAGAAAAGAAAGAAAATAAGGGGCCGAGACATTCCATTTCGTTTATTTTGTATATTTTTGGCTTCTTTTCTTTTAAGAAATTTTTTTAAGATGTATTAAGCCGTTTTTCATGCTTTTTCTTTTCTAATTTCTTTTACGTGGGAAAGGACAAAGTAAAAATAAAAAACATAAAAATGAATACATTTATCATAATAAAAAAAAAACTTTTGTTTCTCGTTCTTTTGGGCAAAAGAAGTCCCTCAGCCAGCCCCCCCCCTCGTTGCCACATATATATTTTTTTTATTCATATATATTAGAAACGTATATCAGAATTCAACACAAATCAAATATTAAAAGAATCTCAACTACAAGTAAACAACCTAGCTTCACGATGTTTTTTACGATTTCGTCATGCGGCTTTTTATGTATGTTGTGACGGGCCCCAAAATTTCTGTGCATGCCCCTGCGTGTACCGATCAGAAAATTTTCTTTTTTTTTTTTAAACGGTATACTTCCCCGGCGGTCTAATGCTAATCAATTTTGGATTTGATGAAATTGATTGAGGGAGCTCTTAAAATATCATACTCAGATTTAAAGCGATTTTTACTTTATTAACTTTGTATTATCGTCTCGCTTATTGAACCGTCTTTAAAGATTTCTTTTGTTTAGTGGATACGAGGTGGTCTAACCTTACACTAAGGTTCCAAATCTTTGATTTTCCCTATTTGTTCTTTAGAGAAAAGTAATGGGTAAAAAACAATAAATTTCATGTTATTTCCCTCACGAACGATTAAATATAAAACCCATTGTTTAAAAAAAATGCCATAAAACAAAGGTATGTGTTTTCTTTACCCATATAGTTAAAGAAAATTCTAAAAAACATTATTATTAAGAGTAATAGTAATGAAAATTATGAATCAAGGATTCTTTGAAGCAAACATAAAATTCATTCTAATGGAATTTTTTATCTTCATCTATAATGGGGGCGTTTGAAAAACCATGCGACTTTCATCACGAGTTACATGACACGTATTCTTGTGAAATATAAATAACAATTTAAAATTTAACAATTTATAATGTTACAATTTATAATTTACAATTTTTCGACTTGCAATTTACAGTTTATTTGTAGTTTGGGAAACTAAACATTTAAATGGTTCTAACTAAATACTAAATCCAGTCTATACTTTTCATCAGAAATAAATGAGATGTATCAATTGTTGCATTTCTACTAATGCTCGTTCTTCGTGAGGTTTAGTTAAAAGTTTAAAGGGTTCTAAATCAAATCGAGCTATTACTTCAAGTCTTGACTATGCTGAGAGAAACACAGAATCAAACACAGAAATCAGTGTATGTTTTATAGATCGGTGTTTAGTTTAGTTGATTTTTGTACTGGAATTGTAAAATGAACTTCATTTCTAATTTTGAGTAGGAAATATTATGTAAGTGTAATTGGTTATTTTTTGCCTTTTAGTTCCTTGGTGTTTTTTGAACGCGGTTTTTTTTTAATTTGAAAGTAATTTTTCTATCTCAAAATAAGTAATAATAAACAAATAATGATAAAATGTCTTCTTAAATAAATAAATAATTTTCGAAAAAAATTTCATCGTTTGTACAGCTCTTTCTTTCTGTTAAAAAATAAAACTTTCCGAACTTTATTTTAACCGTTGCCAAAAATAAGATTAATAAATTAGAACTTCAGAACGAAAATAAAAGCAATTCATCTCAACGATCAGTGCAGTCGGAGTTGGAGTCAGGGCCGGATTGATTTTGATGGAGTCTATAGCTACCAAGAATGCGGAGTCAGAATAGGAGTCGGACAGATTTTGGGGCGCAGAAACCGGAGTTGGACTCAAAAACCCTAAAATTCAGAGTCCGACTCCGCGGCCATGGTAAAAATATTTTCGCTTTGAATTCATTTTTTTTTTTTTTTATTCAGTTATATCTATCTCTGACTTGCGTCAATGAAAAGTCTACGAAAGACAGTATTCAATTTTTATTGATAACTTTTTTCCTACCACTTGAGATCCGCACAATGTTTTCAATATATTGGTACCTTCCCGTCCCCCATAGGTGTTAACCTTGAAAAATTTTATTTGTTCAAGAAATATCCTTAATAGTTAAATCAAAAACCTTTTTCATACATCTTCTTCCTGAAGAATTTTTCCCAACAAAGTTTGTTTGAAGCAAATCCGTGTAAGTTCGGGAACTACGTTTGCCTGTAATTTCTCAGAAGGATTTTTAAAGTGTCCAAAATTTACGAAATTGTTCAAATCAGAAAGTGAAATATAGGAACGAGGTGTCTGTTCAGTTCAAAAAACTGTTCATATCGACCGATCCATTCAAAAGTTTTTATGTTTATGTGAGGGGGATTGGGAGAGACAACATAACCAACTTTCCATTTTTTTTTAATTTTTCGATATTTTAAAAATTACTTCAGATTATTTTTGACTTTTCTTGATTTTTTTTTTCGTTTTTTTTTTTTTTGTTTTTAGCGATATATTTTAGAAGCATTAAATAAAATGTGTTGAATTAACCTACAAAAAAATAAATAAATAAATAAATAAAGACCATGACATTGTTTGGAATAAGAATTTAAATCACGGCTTCATGATGCCGCCTGGAATTAGCATCTAGGCGTCAAAATAAAATACCTATCTTCAGTTTCTTCACGTGAAATAAATATACGTGATAAAAAGGACATGTTATAAAAAGTGCATAAATAGAAACAATACGCGTACTTTCGTTGTAATCTAAATTTTTAACCCTCCAATTTCTACTCACCTTTTGAAAATAAGAATGATAAATTCGGTGTAAGTTTTCGTGTAAAAAAAGAAAAAGCATAAATTTTTAAAAGGTTTCTGCATAGAATAAGTTTTACATGATGTTTTGCCTTAAATTAGTTTTTTTAATGCATATTTTTAATGTAATACAGTCTGTAACGACAGTAAACGAAAACTACAGTAGTTTTAGTTTTTAGAAACAAATAATGGCATTTTTCTGAAGTAGATTGACAGTCATTTATTTTTAGATTATGAAATGGAGCCATACCATAGTCAAAAGAAGAAAATCCACACAAAGCTGTAAAAGAGTCTCAAACAAACATATTTTTCCTTCAAAAAAATTATGAATTGCACTATATTTTGAACACTTTCATTTGCACGCATGCATAAATACAGGAAAATTTGGTTACTATTATTCAAAAAAAAAAAAAAAACTCGTGCATACAAACTGAAAATTTTAATCAATAATTCAACTTCTATGTAACTAGATTAGAGTCAGATGCATTAATAAGTTATAAATATATGTACTTTAATGATCACGTTGAATAAATGTTCAATATAAAACATTTACTGTAATACATTTTATTCTGTTTTTGATGTTTTCTCACAAAATACGAACTCTCTAAAAATTCAGTTTTGGACACTTTCGGACAGTTTTGGGTTCAAAGGGAGGGTTTT
Organism: Uloborus diversus; assembly: GCF_026930045.1. Classification (NCBI taxonomy): domain Eukaryota; kingdom Metazoa; phylum Arthropoda; class Arachnida; order Araneae; family Uloboridae; genus Uloborus; species Uloborus diversus. Next base: position 40,580,106 of record NC_072734.1, read on the forward strand.
TACTGTGGTTTTCACATTAGTGTCTGAAACTTTGTCAACCCTGATAAAAACGTATATCAAAATTCAACACAAATCAAATATTAAAAAAAATCTCAGCTACAAGTAAACAACCTAGCTTCACGATGTTTTTCTATCTCAAAAATGTATTTTACTGCAATGTATAAAGCAGAGCTCATATTTATTTTATACTAAGCATTTTCAAAAAAATTTTTTTTGAACTAGCAATAGCAAATAATACCACTGCTTACAGAATTCATTTTTTGGTGGTGACAAATCAGGTTTTCCTTTCAGTGTGCTTTTCTAACAAAGGTAGTCTCCCGGCAGCAAAACAAACATGCCGTAGATTCATCCGACTCAGAAATGGCGGATAGCAAAGATAAAACATTTCTGAGATTTTTTCCTTTTTCTTTTGCGTTATATTAGAACAAATCTTGCTCGAATGAGTTTCGGACAAGTCAGTCATTATTTTTAAACAATTAATGAAGTTCAAAAATCGCCGGGTCGGAAAAAAAATATGTATTTTACTACTCAACAACTGAAGAGATAAATTAGAAAATGCTGTATTGTTTTATTTTTTTTTCTGCTTATGTATCCATTTTTCTAGGTGCTAAAAAAACTACTCATCTCAGACTGGGGGGAGGGGGGTTTGTCGGTTAAAATTTTTCTGAATCAAATAATCAAATACGTTAAGTAGAATGTTTTTAAAAAAAGTGATTTAACTGAAAATATATTTTAAAGAATGGTTATCGCTATTATTCAGTTAGAGCAAGGGTGAAAGTTGCAAAAATGCTGAAAACACAAATATTTCAAATAAAAAAGGGGTAGTATATCCCAAATTTAGTTTTTAAGTAAATAAAACATTCTGTATGTCTGAATTCTTAAGATTGTTTGAGAAAGAAAATTGTAGGAAGTTATCTCCATTTATTTAAGAATAATTCATTTTTCATTACTAGGTATTGAGCAGAAGTTTTCTCTTTAATATGATTATGTAATTACAAATCAAATTTTAAAAAAAATCCCTGAACACTGAGATTTAACTCTGTCAGATTATTTAATACTTTCTAAATTTTATCGTGTTCCGTCTCACTCAATTTTAAGTTTTTTTCAAAGGACGAAAGTCCGCCAAATGACAGAAAACTTACACCCCCCGTGTTATAATTTGATTTTGATACGATTTACTACGCTGTTTTTTCATGTTACAAAAAAGAAGCGTATCCAAAAAATACATCACTTGGAAGTCATTTTTTTTAAATAAATATCTTTCTTCACAAATATAACAATTTTAACAAATAAAAAGTAATATGATTTAAATTAAATTTGTCTTTAGTCCAAAATGAATGAATTCATGTGAAAGCTAATATTTCTCTTTTTAAAGCAAACGATTCGTTGTCAATAATTGCAATTTTTTTAGTCGCTCAGAATCAATCGTTTCTTTCCCTAGCTCAATGATTTAATTTTCCAAATTTATCTGCTCTGCAGCAATTAACAGGGGACATTTTATCAATGTAAGCAAATTTAAAGTTCCATAAAGGAAAATAACAAAATTATTTTTAAATGGTCTTAATAAGTTCAAAGTAGTTATTTGAAGTTGTATAAAGTAGAGAATAATTTAGTTTTAAAAAATATTAAAATTAAAACGTTAAAACTGGAAAACTACGTCGAAAAAATACGTTAAATTATTGCTTAGAAAAAATACTGAAAAAGAAAAATATTTAATAGACTTTCGCATAAGACAAAACAAGACAGTAATAAAATGAATTTGACCAAGTGTACAAATTTTGATAAACAAATAAATATAAATCATAGCTTATGTATTACTTTTCGAAATTCTCTTAAGAATTTATTACTTTTCACAACAATTCTTAAGATTCAATGAAGAAATACAAATTCTAAGTTGAAAAATAAATATATAAATGCTCACCAAGAACTTCAAATTTAAGAATTTCATCTTTGAATTCCTTGCTTTACAAACCGAAGAGAGAATAGTTTTTCTGAATCAGAATCTCCTTCGTACTGCAGTCCACACCTTATATAGGGGTACTTGAACGCGATTTCCAAAACCGGGAATCCCTCCTTCTTTTCCAATCAGGATCAAGGTCAGCAATGGAGCAATGTGACCACCCCTCCAATGACGCAAATGGTACCTTCGTCAGATGCATTGAAGTGAAGTGACAAGTTTCAACTAGTTTGGCAAGAATTCTTTGGAACTCCAGAGGGGGGAACGGAAGAATGCACTCTCTGGGGAGGAGGAGGGACACTCATCCCTTGAATCTTTTCACGGCGATGTTACAATAGAATTTCTCGGCCTTGGATCATGTGAGGGGAAAATTTCCTCAAGCTTCGAATTTCCGAATTTTACAAAATGGCATTAGGAATGTAGCATGAGGAAGAAATATTTTGAAGTTGAGTTGAGTAATTATATCCCTTCAAAGGTTTCGATTTTATTGTGATAAGTTTCCTTTGTGAAGAAGACTTTTCAATGTCGAGGCTGAAGAGATAGTTTGCCCTTGCATCGCATCTTAAACTCATTTTCAAAACAATTTTAGAAAATAAATTTAAAAAAAAAGAAGAAAAGAAAGAGCTTTTTCTAAGAGGAACTTAATTTAGTTGATTTTTTTTTTTTTTTTTTTACATTTAATCCGTAAAACGAACAGCTGTAATACTGTCGCTCAGAGATACGAGTATAAACTACGTAATAAAATCAAAAAGGTGGGAATATTTGTATTAAAATGCAAAAAATTATGACGACGCTAGCGCAAAAATAAAAAGGTAGGATATTGTGTAACCCTATAATCGTTATCATTACTTGGAGATGACTCTGAGAAAAATTGTTTTCAAAGTTTAGTGATCTTTCATTTTCCTGTTTAGCATGTATGACTACAATTGAGAAGTAACAGGTTTCAAGTAGTTTTACTTTTGAGGAAGGTTACAAAAAACATTAAATTATGTTATACACCTTTCCAGCTATTTTTGATGCGCAATTTGTGTCTTTCCATTCTCCCCAGAAATCGTGTAGTTTTTAGGTGATAGAAACAATTAGGTTTTTCATTCTTTCAGTTTTTTTAAAGGATTAAATTTCGATGTAAATTACAACTTTGTGTGCAGTTTACATAAATTTAGTGCATAATTATAAATGTTGAGTTTTCTTTTTAAATGATGTCTAATTATGTATGGAATAATGTTGGATTGAGTAATGTTGGCAGCAGCATAGCGAGAAATTTTTCATAGGGGAGAAGGTTTGCACATGACATTTTTCGAAATTAAATGACGAAAAGCGCTATTTTAACCCCTTGCATGTGTGTTTTCGTGTATATAATTTTGTTGATTTTATGAGGTTAATTTATGTTGTTAAATGACCTCATCTATATCACATCCCACCCTTGCCCACGGCCATGCTACTGATTGATGAAATAGAACTTCTAAACATATGTATATTACGATTTTCTACTTTCATCTACTATATAATATCTGGGGTAAAACGAAAAGCTCTGGGGGAAAATACGATTTCATTCGCAAACATACATTTATAAAATCAAATCTTTCGTACCCGGTTTCTCTCAGAGAGTGTTCTGTAGGAGGCCGTGTACAAAATTATGTGTCTCTCAATTCATCCGATCTAATTTTAGCCATTGAAACTGTTTACCCCAACGGGAAAGAGTTAAATCTGTACCTCAGAGTCAGACTGACGCAAGTCCAAAAATAGCGATTTTCGGTTTTTTAAAGCATTGCATGTAAAGTCGATTCCGCATCAATCCATGTGAACGCAATTCTTTAAAAAAAAATCCTTTTCAAAGCCTCACTATCCCGTTTTACGGATTTTTTAGAAAAACACCAAAGGGGGAAAGAACCTCTATGTGAATTGCTGAGCACCAAAGATAATCTGTGTACAATTTGGCAAAGATCTGACGTAAACTGTGGATTTTTATTAGAAAATCCCCTTCAAATGTGTAATGCACGCGGTCACACACGAAACGCTAATAAAATATTTTTGTTCTATTGTATGAGCTTTAGAAAAAAATATTTGTGGAATACTTACTCAGTATACTTAGATACATGCATAAAAAATATTGTTCATTTACGGAAATGACAAAATAGTATGAGCTGTAGCTGATTTTCAGATTTTCTGAGTCACACACGTAACCCTGTATTTAAAATTTTATAAAAAATTTTTGAATTGTCCTATTTAAATAAAACTGACACCAAAAACCTCTTACATATATTCTGTTAATCCAATAAAAACTGCTAAGAAATATTTTAAAAACATCATATTGGTTTTTATTGTTATTTGCAACGAAATAGTGTCAAAAAGTCACGACGTAACGCTAGAATGGCCCATTAATGAGATTATAAAATATTCCCCATAAATAGAGATGATCTACTCGATGAGTAAATGTTGTCGAACCAGATGTTTAAATACCAAAAACTAGTTTGTATTTAAAATCCTGCAAAAGTACAGCAGTACTTGCATACCATTGAAGAGAAGAAGCAATAAAATTTTCAGGTGTTCCAAAACACTGGTTTTTCGTGCATCAATATTTCTAAAATAATTGAGTTTGCATCGTGTTGGGTCGGAACATTTGCCCCAATTTAGTGTTTTAATTTTGTTTAGGGAACACTTGGATTGTAGAAAGTAGTAGACCAGGCCTGTCATGTAAGGGGTCAGTGTGCAATTGCTCAACCCCTGGCTTTGGTGAACTAATGTATTTACTTATAAGAGGACGTGTTTTTTTTCTCTCTCTCTTTCTCGGTACAATTTACATTGAGTTTATAGTTTTTTCCACCCCTTCCCTTGGAAAAATGGGTAAGATGGCCTAAAGCAGACTTTTGATTCCTATTTAATATTTGCAAAATATTAAAAGCAATTCAGAATTGTTTAGTAAGTTTTATGATGAAGTAAACACTAATAAGCCTATTTTCTAAAAAAAAACATTGTCTGATTAAAACACCTGTATTTATCTTTATATTGTCAATCGCGTAATTGAAATTGATATATCATTATTAAATGATATGCAAACATAATACATTATTTTCGTTGCGTTGATTGTCACATATTAGGACATTCAATGCTAAGAGATGTTTTCTTTCCCATAATAAGAAAAAAAAACCGTGAAGTATTTCAGAAGTGAACAGCAACTTTATAAAAGTGAACTTCGTACTTAATTTCGATGACTTTCATGTGTATTTCATGTTTATATTGCGAAAAGAGCGTTTTAATGCTTTTCGTGGGGACAACGCTCCAACTCTGATTCTAAGTCACGTGCAGGTTGTAATGTGACAGAACCTGTAGAAAAAGTCGTCTGTCTTCGGTATCGAAAATCTTATCTTTGTGACTCGGTCAAGGTCGTCGTCGGTTATAGGGAACTTTACCTCTTTAGTTTAATAAAAGCTGCGTCTTCTTCTCCATTCCCCATCTTTGTTTTCTTAGTCTGTTTGTATGAAGGGTGCCTCAAAATTAACGCAAGACTTGAATTAGCCACTATTTTTACAGCAAATTGTTGACACCCTGAAAAAAAAAGAACAGTTTGATACCTGAGAGTTAGGGTTAGTAAAAATGGAGCGTACGATTTAAATGTGTTTTGTTTTCATTATTTGAAAATTGTTTCAAAAATAATGAAATTTGGGGCTGGAAAAGCAGTAACTGTAACTGTTGCTGGAATTCGATATCTCGACATGATAACACTCTTCTTTCTGAAAAAATTGGATGCTATTGATGTGGTCTCGTGGTCAATATGTGGTTTCAAGACTCGTTTCAGTGATCAGAATCGGCTCCCTAAGATCGTGTTCATGTGCTTTGAACACCATAAGATTTCTCCTTAAGGGTATTTGAAGTCTCAAAGATCTATGTCAAACTATAGCTAAAATTCATCGAAAAAAAAAGTAAAAATCTAGTATGTACCAAAAAAGAAAAAAAAATCGTAATATTATTTTCAATTGTTAAGTAATTATTATTACAATATTCTTTACAACTGATTTTTTCCCCCAATATTATGTTATAAGAAATTATTTGTAAAAAAGAAAGAAAGAAACTAAACTGTAGAAGCAAAACTATTTATTTCTACAAGTTTAAACCAATGATACAATGAGAGATGCCTTTCATTCGAAATCTTCTGAACTGATGTCTGAAAGAAAAAGAATTATGGATTAGATCTTATAGGATATAGTTACGCAAAGGCATATAATATTATGCGTCTCTCTCTGGTAACTTGGGGCTTTACCTCGGACGAGTTCATTTATGTTTGGGTTCAAAAAGAGGAGACATTCTTAAGATTAGCACAACGCCAACAACCGTTATCTTTACGAAAACCGGTTTTTCTCATCTTTATTTTAACAAATGGAATTTTTTGAGCTGCCGACCACGGGCGTCGTTGCAGATAACACCAGCGATGTTACGCCGTTTTTAAAGGAAAACACTGCTTTGATCGTGGTTTTTTCTGAACCAACTGAAAGCATACTACAGCTTCGTATCTTACTAGTAACTTGCATGCGGTAAATTCTTGATAGTCTTAGTAAATATGCTACATATGCAGGTGAAGTCAAAACTGACGTCAAAGGCGATTACTTGCATCGCTTTAATCTCGCAGGACCCGATTCTACTTTCCTTTTTTCTGCCTCTCAGAATAGAATGCGACCCAATAACCTTATGTAATTACCCCACTAGAAAAGATCTCAAAAACTTCTTCGAAAAAAAAAAGGTGAGAAAATCCGAAGCTAATTGACCAACTATATTCTAAGGAAATCTACAAACTCAAAATCTCTAGAACTTCTCTTTAAAAAACTGTTCAAATTTTTATTCGCAAACTTTTCTTAAAATATAGGCTTAAAAAGGGCCAAATAACTTGAGATTTTCTGAAGATGGACGCTTCCGCGGATTTTCTTAAAAATTGTACTTTTTACAATATAGGCTTAAAATGTGTTTCAATTAAAAATTTCAGGAGCATTTCAAATAAATTTCTCATTTCTGTCTACATACAATGAGATACTGTCACAAACAAAAATTTCTTTTCATAAGAAACTATGCTTTTAGATTCTTGAAAACCAATTATTGAATGTAATAGGTAAAAAATTTTCGTGTGAATTAACCTTAAAGTATTTTCTTATGTATTTATATTGCTTTTTTAATTTGATACATTATGTAAAAAGATTTACTTAATGGTCAAAAACAAATATTTATATTCCAAATGCTCCTGCACTTGTAAAATCAAAAAATTATGAATCTAGTACTTTTAAAATATTAGATTACTGTTGACGCAATTTTTTATTCTTCATTTATTTTGAAAAAGAATCTATGCAATATAAACAAGTATGTTTGCAAGAATTTCGTTTTCTTAATGTTATTATCCATTAAAAGAAAAATTATCCTTTACATAATTTTTTATAATGTCATTGTCATCAGAATGAGTACTATCACCCCATCTTAATTTGTTTAGAATCACCCCAAATAAAAAAAAATAATAAATCTACAAACACTGAAAGTAATTCTTCGAAAATAAGATTTAAATCAGAGGTTCCGAACTTTTTTTTTTTTTTTTTTGTGTCTTTCTTTCCGATAGTTTATGCTTTTCTTAAACCCACTACCTAAGGCTGAATCCAAGATTAAATATTCAATGCAATATTTATATTTGAGCGTTCCAAACCAGAATGCATTTAATTGTTAACATTTTTATCTACGTGCTTTAAAATCATCAGATGAAAGCATAAGATATAAAAATGTCGCGAGACAAATCAGAAATTTATCCATGGAATAAAAAAGTACGCTGAGGGTTTTGGAATACTCTCTTATATTTAATTTTGAAACAATGAATAACTTCGAAAACTTCTTCGACAACTGGAAAAGAGGCTAATTTTTACAGGGTTTACTCCATTATGGAAAATTAAGAGAAAAAACGTAATATTTTGATTTTTACTCTGATTAACTAAAATGGCACAAAATGCAAATCCGCTAAATTTACTACATAAAATGAGAATACAAAAACAAAAGATTTTTCAAGGGTGAATTTGATGCATTGACAATATATTTTCAAAGCTTAGCTTGAAATTTGTCAAGCTGAAGTGGTCACATTACCCCCAAAACAATTTTTGAAATAAATTGATAAATTTAAAAAAGAAGTCATGTTTTGAATCCTTTGTGTGCATCATATGCACACTGAGTTAGTAATCATTAATTTGTTTTCAAATATTAACAACAGTGCCCCCTTTTTTTTCTAATGCTAAAAAAATTAAAACTTTCCTTTTAAAAAAAAGTTTTAACCTTATTTTATTTTGCACACATTTTCAAAAGGTTCCTTGCTAAATGACCCCAAAAATTACCCCACAAATCTGTGCAATTATCTGCATATACTTTGGACAGAAAATAAATTGCTCTCAACTACGACGTAAAAACCAAGAAAATGCTGCATGTATTTTTTCTTAACACTCTCTAAAATTTAGTAAATTTTGCAGTTCCTAGTTTATAATTTATTACTTTTGTTATATTTTATTAATAATATCTAATATTACTTTGAGGCTATATCTGTAACAGAAAAAAGCCTAAGAAATTTGAAAATCATGTGTAAACACACAGACACGTATTCACATACACACTAGGGTGGTTCAAAAATACATGTGAAAAAACGTTTCTCTTAGATAACAGAACCCCCCCCCCCCTCAATATTTTTAGACTTGTGGAAAGTAATATACTGGAAGAATTTTAGCTTCCTATTTTAACTGAAAGAGGGTTCTCAACCCCCTCCCCCAGGGGCGGCAAATAGGGGGGGTCAAGAGGGGGCGGTCGCACCCCCAATTTTTTTCAGAGGAAAGATGAAAAATGAGCAAATTCAATTTAGATAAATCGCAAATAAATGCTCATGAAAAAATTTTGCTGGTTCTCTGTAATGGTTGATGAAACTCGACACATTTCCAGACATGAGCGTTTTCCGTTTTTTGAATGATTAATTAGAAATTCATCAAGCCTTTACTGACCTTTTCAGAACAGGAAAAACTGATGAAGAATCATGGTTAATTTTAACTGAAGACGTAATTTCCTCATATACGCTAAATATTTCATTCTTGTGTGCTCTGTAACTATGGTTATGAGAGGCCCGTGCAGTGGTGTAGCTGCATGGTTTTCACAAGAAAATGCTTTGATATTAAACTTTTATTGTTACGGTCATATTTTAAATGTGTTTGATTAATTAGTGTTCATCACTTTCTTCTGCTAGAGACACATTTCAACTACTCAATGCATATAGTATGCTTTCATAGATACTTCTTAAAAAATACATACTATTTTTGAAAAAAAAATTTCACATCAACAAATATCTTTTCTGAGGGCACTTAAACTATGCTATCTCGGAGTGACAGAAAGGGTTTTCAAGAGACAACACAATTTGTCTTTTAAAGCATAAAAACAATTCTCGATAATTTTAAAGCGGTGATTTTGGAAAACGACTCTTTCAATAGCTAAAAAGCTAATGTCTTTTAACATGTCATCGTTTGAATTTTTATTCGATTTGTTTGTATTGAGGAGAGTTTTGAACAATGCTTTCTTCAACCAGCTAATCTTAATTTTTGGATTGTTCAAGCTTCAGTTCAAGTTACAATTGAAACTATTAATACATTTCGCGTAGATGTATATTTCAACCAAGTGTGGATCTTTTCAAAAAAATTCTTGCTCCAAGACAATTGTAAAAAGGCACAAAGAATATTCAAAGGAATTTAGAAGAGGTGACCAAAATGCACATGATGATGTAAAGTCAAACATTGATTTAACATATTGTAAAAAAGAATAAATTCAGTTTCTAATGAAATTAACACAAGATTTGATGATAAATATTTTCCTTGTATTGTTATCTCTATATTCCTGTACCGTTGGCTTTATATAATCTGAATTAGATATTGAAAACAAAAAAAAAATGTTTCAATTATGAGTAAATTTTATAGCATGAGGCAAGAAGAATTGTTTAGAGACTAGTCTATTCAATGGTGAAAAATAAAGACCATCACAATTTTTAAAGTTACCTGGGTGATTTTGAAGCGTAAGATGTGAAAGGTGTGTTTTCATACGTAACTTAGTTACTTCAATTATTTTTCAATTATTCCAATCAGTTCATCTAGTAGAGAAAATTCATTTTCGTGTCTCAGGAGATTATGGAATTATTTTCGAAGCTCAGTGGAAAAAAAAAAATACTAAAAAAAAGGACACGACACTGGGCAGTGCTGCTGGATTAAGGAACAAGAGTTCCAGTTATTCTGTATTTTAAAAAGCAAGCATTAAAACTTTATGAAAAGAAGAAAACTGTAGTATCAAGATACTTTGCATGATAACATTGTATTATAAAATAAATGACAAATTTTGTCATAAAAATTTAAATTTTGTTTTTGAACACTAATTTTATTAATTCTAAACCCATATCATGATTACTTGCTGTTGGCCAATATGTGTTTTGTTCCATACTGAGGTGCAATTCATATTTAAGAAACTCGACCCCCCAAATGAAATGCTGAAATGCCGCCCCTGCCCTCCCCCAAACTTAATCAGTATGGAGAAGGGGTTAAAAAATACATTAAACTGAAAAAACAATTCTGCATATTATAATATACACGAGTAATACACATATTCATTGCAATAAAATGATTACTTACAAAAAAAAAAAAAAAAACAGCTGGGAAAATTTGATGTTTCTAAATTTGTGACATTTTCTATGCTACGACTAATGTTAAATTAAGGGGTCATTGAGCACCCACTAAAAATTTGAGTCAGAAACTAAAACTTTTAGAGCATAATACTATTAGTAAGTAGAAAAAAAAGGGGTGTCCTGGACTCTCGTTGTAAAAAAGTTTTTTAAACCACCCTAGTACACACAGCCAAAAAGAAAAAAAAATAAATGACTAAAAAACGATTACTGAGAAAAATCCCTCGAAAGTTTTCCTTTTGCTTTTCCTCAACTAATAACTTTTCAAGCAATCGAATTTTCTGAATGTTTGAAATAGTTTGAAGTTTTAAAATTAAGCAATAAAATTAATTTGATGGATATGTCATTAATACTTACCTTAAATCTCTTCCGTACTAATTGCAAATAGTCTGTCACAAAGGAAAATGCATATGATAGCAACAGTGGATATTCAATACAGAAAGAAAAGAGAAACAAGGTTTTTTTATTCTTTTTTTCTTTTCCTCTCTTTCTCCCCCCCCCCCGCTTTTTTTTCTTTGCACAAGAGAGAGGGGGGGGAGGGAGGGATGGAGAATTTTAATACTTATTTTGGAAGAGCTCGATTTTTTGTCATGAAAAATTATTCTTATTACATAAATTAACATCAGGTAATTACTAAGTTGAAATTTGTTTTTTGTACTCTATGTTAGCACTAAAGAATGCCTCAAATTTATGGAAAACTTGCTTGTATGAGATCTAGACTCGCGAACCTCTAGTTACATCTCATGCGCCCCCCCCCCCCATTTTTATTTTGTTGACGTGGATTCTTTGCAGACTTACGTGGACCTCTAAGCACAGCCCGATTAAGACATGGGAGGGGGGTGCAGGCCAAACACTTTTTCGGAGCCCTCTTGTTATCAAACATTACATTTTTTGCCATTTGCTAAAACAGAATTTACCATTAGGAGGCCCCGAAACATCAGGGGTTCTAGATCATGACCTAGTCGGCCTGATCATTAATCAGGCCCTGCCCGTGGGTCACTTTGGGAACCAATAATTTTAGTGCATCATATAAGGTTGTTTTTTAGGGGGAGGAGAGGGGGACCACAAGGTTAGTACGTTTTTAGGTGAGAGGGTCCGTTGCGACCTGGACTTTGAAAACCTCTGAACTAGAGTATTAATTTATGTAATATTAGGCATGTTTTGGTTTTAAATTTGAAGTACCATTTTTCATGTGCATTAGGGTGTTCGAAAAAAAAATCGATTTCTTTTTATTTCGGAATCGCGTTACTTCTCGAAAATTGTAGTTTGATATCCTCAATTGGGGAAAACAAAATAAAAAATAAAACAAATCTGAGTTGACATCTTCAGTTTGCGCATGAGGCTGAAAATTAGAAAAAAATATGTAAAAGTTTAAAAATTAGCTATTGTATTATTTTTTCAAATATTCTAATTTTGTTAATTTTTGAAATTTTCAATTTTTACCATATTGTTTTCAATTTTCAGCCTCATAGGCCGACTAAAGGTGTCACCTCAGATTTTTTTTTCCATTTCCCCCCAATTGAGAATACCAAACTGCAACTTTTGAGAGGTAATGCGATTCCGAAATAAAAATAAATGACTTTTTTTTTTTTTTTTTTTTTTGAACCACTCAGTTGATTTCATGTGCTTGTTCATTTATTTAGGCATTCATTAATACATAATCACTGATTTAATCTATCACTTATTTATTTATCATTCTCTAATTTACTCAAATAATTATTTAATAATTCATTAAATCATATATTTTTTTATTCATTCATTAATTCCATTTATATATTCATTTATTCGTTTATTCATTCTATTTGGTGTTCAATCTTTTGATAATCAAATAAAAATTTATTTCAACCGAAAAAATATTTGCATTAAAGAGATAATTTCTCTCCCTATTTCCTCCTCTTACTTTATATTTTTATACTTTAACACACTCGAAATTATTTTGAGTTTATTTTGTTGTAATCTTGTATACAAATTTATAATTTACTGTCGGACCCCGATTTCACGAACCCCTATTTAACGAATTTCGCGATTTAGCGAATTTTTCTTCTTCCCCGACCAAAATGAAGGCAAAAACCCCTATTCACCAAATAATAAACCCCAAAGTAACAAATTATTTTAACAGGCGAAAAATTTTTTTTTTGTTAATTTCAGTTCGGAAATATTGGATTCTTTTAAAAATGATATACCCATCTTGTCCGAAGCAGAAAAATACTTGGAATCAGCAATATTTGACAGGCGAGGGGGCAACCAAAGAGTAGCGACTCTGTTTCAGAAAGCGATAATGAAACTCGTTAAAGTTGTTACTTTCTCTAAAACTTTACATGTAATGGAAACTTTAAAAACATCTCAAGCAACAGGCTGTAAATGACACAGTAATTTCTTCTCTCCATAAAGTCGAAAGAGAACTATTTCGAGTCATGTATCAAGGAAATTGTCAAAATCTATTACTCAGCACAATGAAATTTCAACTTGTGTAATTAGTCGCGGAATACTAAATAAAAAGTGTACACATTCTAATTATAGATGTTTCTGTGCAGTTGCTTATTAGTAGACTTGCCAGATTTCTGAAATGTTCAACCGGGACACCGGAATGCCCCCCCCCCCTCGTCGCTAGTATACAAAGGGGTTCACACCCCTGGTTGATTTTGGGAGTGTTTTATTGGGCAGTTTAGTTCAATGCTATGAGTAAAAGGTTACTAATTATGAACATAAAAAGATGTAAAAAAATGAAATAAACAGATAAAATTTGAACATTTCACTTCCGAGATGTAAGTTTTTACAATTTATTTCAGTTAGAAAAAACACTTTGAATGAATAATAAAAAAAATTGAACAAAATTTAGATATAATTTTCATATTATAGGACTTTTTTTAGTCTTTCTTGGTTTTAATCTTGTTGTAAAAATCCTCACAAGCTACTCCTGAAGTTACTTTTTCAAGTGAATGATACAAATGATCAAGTAAGTATCCTAAATAATCATTCAATTAACTATTTGTAGACCTTTTTGGTCACTTGTGATCAAATTTATCTTTTTCGGGACATGAAGCAAACCAGCAGGGACGCCGGGATTTTGTTTAAACACCGGGACGTCTGGCAAGCCTACTTGTTAGGACCTTTGATAAAGTAAGTGCAATTAAAAAAAAAATCGCACCCCGATATTACGAATAACCCCGATTCAACGTAAAAAAGTATCGGTCGCGATAAATTCGTTAAATTGGTGCCCGACTGTATAAGATGAAATGGGTCGGGTAAAACTATACTAAGTTAGCAAAACTTACCTGAATGCAGGCTTTTGTCCAAATATCGCAGCAAGAATACTATCCTCTGTGGTATTTATATCGAGGGTAATAGTATACTCTTTTGTAATAATGACCACCCCCACCATATCTGCGATATCCATAGTAGCGTTTGTAAGCTACAGTTGCAGATACCGTCAAGAGAGCCAGAAGCAAAACGAACTGAAAAAAAAAAAGCGTATGTGGTCATTTAGAAAAAAAAAAAAGGTCAATAGATTAATAATACTTTATTTGTTTATTTATTTTCACGACTACATGTTTTTTTTTTTTTTTTTTCACAACTTACCTTTAATTTTGCAGTTTTCGACTCACGTTAATTATAAAGGAAATACAGTCAACTCTGGATAACTCGAAGTACCAAGGAACCGGCTACTGAGAATATATTACCTTTACTGAGAATATATTTTATTAATAGACTTCAAAAAAAAGTAAGTTTCTTTTGACAGCTTAAATTTTTTTATCGCATTTTAAAACTTTATTAAGTTTGAGAACACAATTCGACCAATCCACGTTAATTTCCAGGTACTGTAGTGAAATATTTGCAAAGTTTGATACTTACTGATTAGTTGAAGGTGGTAAAAAAATTTCTCAATTCACCTAGTCCACATCAACAAAGATTTCAAAAAGATCCTATTCGTCGGTCACTTTAGCTTCAATATCAATGCTGTTTATGAAATCACAGCTCTTAAAGCAGGTTTAAGTAGTTTCTGTCTTTAGCAAAACTTCTTCTCTCTTGACTTAAGTTCGCATGACTTTTAAGCGTCTTTTTGTCGAAAGCCACGATTACTTTCAGTCATCCAGAAAATAATCGATCAAGAGTTTCCCAATCGGCTACTTTCCATGCAATCTTTCACCATTGTGAGCATTAAGGAACAATATCGTAAATTAATTATCCCCTTCATACAAGCTAATAAGAAAAAAGTTTTTTTTTTTCTTATTTTGACTGCATTTTTGTGCATAAATTAAAATGAAACTTCCGTAAAATTCTTCGACTAAAAAAGAGCACATTCGAGATACAAATACAACTTTCCATTGAAAAAACTAAATTAGTTTGAGATCGAATGAAAACTTCGAGATAAAGAAAACATTTGAGTTTTAAGACTTTCGAGTTATCGAGACCTCAACAGTACAGAAAAGTAGACAAAATCCAGGCCTCATTCACCATCTTCGCGATCAGCGTATCATATTAATCACCTTCGCGAGCAGCGTATGGCCAAGTTGGGCACCACTGATTTGAAATGAAATATTACGAGTTCTAAACGTTAACAATCGTGTCTGCTGAAAACAGTAAATGACAGTAACCAACCGTAGTGTCTCCAATTAAAATTAGTGTCCTATTAAAATAATTTGATGTCAAAGGATAAAAATTGATTTGTATCAATCGTTAAAAAGTTGTTCACTTTGGAAAAGAATTGTGAAGAAACTTCCGGTTCAGATTTGACAAGAAAAAAAAAAAAAAAAAAAACCTTTTGATTGAAAATATGCTAAATATTAAGAGTAATAATAAGAATAATAGTTTAAAAATCATTTCTAATGGCCTTTTTTGCATTTTGTCGTCATTAAAGTTCAAAAAGAATGAATTATTTTCTATTGAAAAGTTTTCATGCGTGTAAGTGCATAAAGTAAAACATATGCACATAGGCTTTCAATAAATTTCGCACATGTAATTGCTATGTTTTTTGTTTTAAAATTTTCCGTGATACAGATTTAAATGACAGCAAACATCTCATAAATGGATGCATTTACAAAAAAGTAACTCACACTAAAAATTTACATACTTTATCATGTAAGACCCCCTTACCCCTTTTTTTTTAGATATGCTTAGTTTAAATTTAAATAAAAGGGGGGGGGGGGCTCCCACTCACCCCTTACCGTTAGGTAAGTGGGACACCAATCCGATTTTTTTTTAAATATAGTCGTTAATAACATTCAAAGTATCATTTTAGAAAATAATGATGAACTTTTGTTCATTAATAATGTCCAAGATAAAATAAGATAGTAAGTTTAAGTTTTTTTGTTTCAAAAATTTTGTATAAGGTTTCAAAAACGAACTATTCTCAAAAGAGGGCCCACTAACCTCAACCAACCCTACATCCCTTTTTTATTTATTGGCTAAAAATGTAAGACAAAGAATTTATCTGAGGAATACAATTTTTTTACTGCTATTTAAATAATCTAAAACTCCTGGAGCAAAAATGGAATAAAATCTTTCTGCCATTGATTTATCCGCAGGTAGTTGAAAAGCGCGATTTTTCCAAATAAGCGATATAGTGAGGAGCGATGTAACAAGGAGCTACTATATAATATAGTGAAAATAGAGTTTAAAAATAATGGAATGTGATAATCACTTGGCACTTTAAAGATCACAAAACAAAAAACTGTAATGCAATAGAATGGATTCGCCTCACTGTAGATATGGATACATAAATAAATACATTAGTTCAAGACATTGTAAGAAGAGGATAGCTGTACTTTTTGTCCCTTTTGGGCGTTACACTGAAACACATGAAGAAATCTTTTATTCCTTACAAGAACAACACGTCTTCAACCGATAACCCACATGATATTAAAGGAAATGAGATGTAACAGGCTGCGTTTCAGAAAAAAAAAGTGAAAATAAATTTTACTTACTTTGTTGTATTATTTTGGAAGTACAGTAGATACTCGATTATCCGCACCCCAATTATCCGAGTTCGTTCCACGGAGCTAACTATTATTTCAAGGGTTTTTTTCTGATTCATTCATATGGAAAACTCTCATTCGAATGAACTAAAAGCTACTGAATATAAATAACAATAGAATAAGCAAGAAGAGGCGATATCAGCCCTCCTGTTATCCCTTAAAAACTGACAAAACATTGCTGCAACAAAGTGCCAAAGCAATGTAAAACGAAAAACGATTAAAGACTTCTTAAAGTATAAGCTCTCGCAAAGTATGTCTCGTAAAATGGCATGCAGAAATTAGCCAACAGCGAAGATTAAACATTCATATGGATATTATTATTTTTAAAATCAACATGCATCTGATTTTTTAAGAGTTTTTAAGTAAGTTTTTTAATAATAGTAGGAATTATAATAGGTGGGCTCGAAATTTTTTTAATTTGTTACATATATAATATTTATACCTACGTTTTTTCTATAATTTTTACTCGTCGCGTTAACCGAGTTTTTCGGTTATCCGACATCCGAGTTAATCGTGGCCCACATTAACTCGGATAGTCGGGATTCTACTGTAAATTGTTTTTTTGACGTAAGAGAGTTATTGTTTTCTTTTTAGAACAAGATATTAGTTAGGCTTTTGTTTAAAATCCGACACTTATTTGTGTTGCTACTTATGTTTGAAGCCAGCACGAGATAGTTCCAAAATAACAATTAATTATTAAGTTTTTTTAAAATGTCATTGAAGTTTGTTTATGCAAGCAAAATTTAACACAAATATGAATTTTAAGACAATATCTCTTTAAAAATGATTTTTTTTTTTCGTTTTGTAATAGTTTTCAAAAAATGTAGATGTTTCCTTTTTGCCACCGAGGCCTCCAATTATAAATGAGGCAGTTAGAAGCAAAGGGAAGATGGTGAACTTTTTAAAGTTCTAAGTAAAACGCGTTTAAAATTCAGATCCTAGGTAGACTTTCATTGATTTTTTTTCTAAATCTTGCTATATAACAGCACATATCGGAGCTACTAGTATCATTTCTTCCCCCGTAACAGAAGAGCGATTCGCCTTACATTTGCCCAAGTTATCTCGAAATCTTTAGTTTTGCCACTTACATCCCTTTGCTTTTCAGTGCCTCAAATGTGTTATTTTTAAAAATTGTCCGTAGAAATATTTTTGATATTAATTCTTAAAACCTATTTAAGAAGTACGAATTCGAGTTCGAGAAAATAAATACATAAATGCTTACCAAGAACTTCAAATTAAAGAATTTCATCTTGGAACTCCTTGGTGGCACAACGATGAGAAGAGAATAATTTCTTAGAACCAAAGTCAACGCCGTACTGCAGTGTGCAGTTCATACCTTATATGGGGCTATCTGACTGGGATTTCCCAAACGCGGTCGGGATTCCCTCCTCTTTTTTCCAGTCAGGATCAAGGTCAACGATGCCCCCCCCCCCGTAATGACGCAAATGGTATCTTTGTATATGTAGAGAGGTGACCAGTTTCAACAAAGAAATAAATAATAAGAAATAAAAAAATAGGGGAAAAAAAGTCTCATACGTGATTGCAACAGAAATGAAAGCGAAAGGAAAATGGAGCGACCCTCCTGGCATCCCTGAAGAATATAGGGTCATTGACGTGCACAGGGGGGTGGATGAGAAGGCACACCTGTTGGCCCTTTAGACCGGGGGCCCGGGCCCGAGATTTTTAAAATGAGGGGTGTAATATATATAGAGACGTAGAGGTGAACAATATGGAGCGGGAGGGTGGTGTGTTAACGTCATTTATGACGAACGCCAAAAGCTCTGTGCACGCACCTGGTGGGGGTTAATTAAATTTAATCGTCCTACTTCGTTCACCGATCAATATGGAGAAAACGATAGAGTCGATTGAAAAATGATGCGACCACGATTAATACGAAATCGACAAACATGTCAACTGTTCAACAAACCTTTTTATCGCTTAGTCTAGCTATTTAATTACATTAAAAAAATCGCGCATAATTCGCACAATAAAATGCAAGTTTCGGTAGAAACGAACAAAAATTTCTGAGTTAATCACGAAAAATCTTCATAATTGAAAGCTAAAACTGTTGTTTTAGAAATAATTCAGTATTTTATGTAGCTGATGAAAGCCTTTTATAGGTATTGAAAAATGTGGAGTATTTTTTTTTTCATGCAGACTATAGACAGTACATCTATTTACAAGCGGGCATTTAAATTTGGTTAGAGGTTTTTGAATGTATCTTTCATTCTGCACTGGAGTATAACTTTAGTGCGATTTATGCGAAACGGCCAGAATGTGTCGATATAAAGTGGTTCTAGAAGTTTTACGCTGAGATATGTGAATGGTGAAATATATAAGACCTGAAAACAACTAAATATAAAGTAATTTTTTTTCTGGAAAAGGTCAAATATTTAAAAAGTTACATTTTTTCTCAATCATTAGCTTTCAAGGTGTGTATTTGTAGTATAGTACAAAGTACTTTTAGAATATAGATAGATTCTTTTTTTTTCTTTTTTTTTAAGTAGTCATCATCTTTCAGTATAGCCTTGACAAAATACTTCATTATGCCTAGTTTTATATGCTGTGACAAAACAAAACTTTTTTTTGACTCAACTAAGCTTTTTCAAATAGCATTCTTCGTTTCGGGTTCCAGATTTTGTCTTTTCGATCAATCTTTTTTGACCCAATGTTGATCCTTATCGCGGCTGTCCCATTCACAAATGATGCACATCAGGTACTTGGTGCATCCGTCTTGTTGAATGACTAAGAAGCATGGAGCCTTCAAATCCCCGCAATTGATCCAACTAAGATCAGGCACGGCCTCCTAAACTAGGATCACCAGTGGAACAGCATACTTGATTTTAGTGCGAACGAGAGTCAAGTTTTCGTGACGCTCTTTTTTAATGTACGGAGTGTCCAATTGGTAGAGGGAGGACGGAAGGGATTGGAAAATGTCTCAGAGGGGTATACTGTAGGTTTTGTATTTTACTAGTTCAGAAAATGGTCAGGGAAGTAAAGAAGAAATCCAAGGCTAAAAGTTTAAAAAAAAGAAAGAAAGAAAAGGAGAAAAAAAAATAATGGTAAATGTACATAAAATTCGACATAAAAGTGAATTTTTGACAAAAATGTGGCACGATGGAATTTTTTCATTATTTTTCCCGAAATCAGCACCCGAAAATACTCCAAGTTCAGCCATTACTCATCTTGTATTTTTTCCCGTTGCAGGCCCGTGTAATTTGTTAAATTTATTAACAAACCAATTTTATTATTTTTCATAGTTTTGACATCAATTAAAAAACGAAAGTGTTTTAACTTTATAATTACTATTATTTTTATTTGTTTATGACAGCAGTTAAAAAACAATTACGCCCCTTCCGTCACATAAAAACGTTGCAGATTAAAATTTCAAAACCCTCGCACAGAAAATTTCACTTCAAAATCATTACAAAATTATTTTAGCCCTTTTAGGACTTACGATGCCACAATCAGAAGCCAATATGACACACGTCAAACTTATGACCCTCTTCCTTTTGCGTCGCGGAGGTTAAAAAGTTTTATTTTTTGTAAAAAGCCGTTTTTCTCTAGTCTTAAATGACTATTTTCTCAAGCTCACTTACATCACATGACTGTATGATATAAGTATGAGGAAGTACTCTTAATAGCCATATTATTATCTGTGAGTGAAAAAAAAAGTACATAATTGCAAGGTTTCAGAACGTTTTTGAACACCGCATAGGTAAAATGACAACTCTACCTGTCACATTTGTATTCATGAACAGAATTCTAATTCGTAAAAGTCTTGCTGAGCATTCAATCATCATTCTTCTTCTCCCTTTAGGGGTGCTCTTGCAAGGACATCTACATGGCCATCGCTTTTAACGTATTCCTCACAAGGTTAGTTGAGGGGGAGGATAGGCCCTTTAATGTACGCAGTAGATGTTATGTCAAAGAATTTTGTTAATAATTAGCATAGATTTGATCATGATGCAGATAAACTAACTTCCAGTTTTACTTAACCACTTGGCGCATTTTCCCGTGTCTTGCACGGTGACACGGGCGAAAGCTACAAGCACATTTTCACATGAAAATGTTCCACACGGGCGTCTTGTATCGCATTATTTATTTCTAGTGTCCGTCTGACATCCGTTCTAGTAAAAATAGATGGACTAAGTTACAGTTGAACTTAGAGACCACAAGACTCCTCCGTCGAGAAAATGCACCGTTCACGGCAAAACCACGTGGCCTGTGCCTGCCACGCTCAGCTAACGTAAGCTAGTCTACGTAGCCACAACGTATGAAATTTAAAGTTTCTTAGATTTCTCCCGGAACCCTCATCAGATTCAGACAAAATTACCATGGAACCATCTGGAAAGTAAAACCTTTCAAACAAAGAAAAGAATTTTTCAAATCGATCCAGGCGTATTCGAGTAATCAGAGAACATACATAAAAAGCCGCAGACGAATACAGAACCTCCTTTTTGAAATCGGTTAAAAAGGTGGCTCGTGTATGTAAAAAATTAAACTCAGTGGCAGAACATTTTAAAGGCTAAAACCTACCGTGCCTTCGTCCGTTTTCTTGCCAGAGGGCTCTGGGGTACAAATCAGATGTTCCGATTAGGTGGTCATCCAAACGTGGAACCACCCGGGTTTATTTCCCAAGCACGCTTGGTACTCATTTTATTGACCAACTGATGAGATGAAAGGCTGAGTCTACCATGCCCAACCGGAGAATCGAACCCGGATCTGCGGTGTGGACGCGCAAAGCACTACCAATGAGCACCTGGATTTTCAAGCTGTGTTACCACAGTGATCTAAGAGTGGGATCAATTCCCAATATAATCTATGATATCCTCAACATGCAATCTTCACTGGGTTATTAAAACTAGTACAACGTACACAGGGTCACTCCAAAGAGAGGTCACGGAAGGTCAGTGATCTTCCAATAATTTCCTTACTCGGCAAAAATATCATCATTCGACAAAATTTGGAATTCTATCCGATAAAATTATCACCATTCAACGAAATTTGGAGTTCCATTCGGTAAATTGAGAATTTCCAAAAATTTAATTTCGGGGATCCCCTGTATATACATCTAGAGTAAATCATGTTATGCATTTTGATGATTAACTATAAGTTTGTTTGGAATTATTTGTAAGAAGCAATTTTTTGGTGTGGAAAAGTTTATGATGTTCATTCTTAATGTGGCGCTCCTAAATAAGACAATTTGACTCAAATTCATTTTCATATTTTGATTTTATAAATAAACATTTGCACTCTATTTCGATAACATTTTAAAAATACCTTTTGCCCTATTCCCTAGTCACCCCCCTGTTCATCTGAAATTGCGAGAAAAAAATTACACCATACCTAAAACTTCACTTCGTGTTAAATCGATTATGTTTTACCATTTTTTTCGTAAAAACTCTTATTCTATTCTGATGAAATAATTTAAAATAAACGTACGTTAAAAAAAAAAAAAAACATACATAATTAACGACCTTTCACAAATACGAGGGTTGATCCAAAAGTAAGGTTCCCATCAATTTTACAAATCTACATCACTGTCTATTCTCATTGAAATTTACATCGTTGGAAAGAAAAAACGTTTCTCTATTTTTATATCTAATCGCCATATTTGTCGTGCATTATTGTCGACGGTGCCCTAACTTCTGTATCGATTGTCACAGAATTCCACCGCCCGCCAACTCGTTGAGGAAGCGTCACTGCAATCAAGAACGAAGTGGTTTGTTGACTGTAGTGTCCCGCTCTCCTTGCAGTCCGGAGCTCGAGCCTAGTGATTATCACTTGTTTCCTACTCGCAAGTTAAAAGAAAATTTTGATGGCCAACGTTTCCAGAGCGACGACGAAGTAAAAAAAGGGGTGAAACGCTTCCTCAACGGGTTGGTGGTGGAATTCTGTGACACTCGATAGAGAAGTTAGGGCACCGTCGACAATAATGCACAGAAAAAGTTGGCGATTATGTATAAAAGTAGAGAAACGTTTTCTTTTCCCAACGATGTAAATTTCAATGAGAATAGAAAGAAGATAGAAATGAGAAATAGAAAGTTCTCTAATCTTTTCAAAAGTTAGAATATTTAAAAGCTGAAGACAAAAGGAGAAGCGCTAAATGAAAATGAAACTCCAACTACTGTACCCCCGTCCCCTTAAATTCCATGAAGACCCTGAAGAACAAGAGCTCGCCCCCAGAAAAACAAGAAAGAACTCCTGAAAACTACACCTGTAAAAAACTCAACGGCTTATTCTGCATCATGACTGCTTCTACATTTGAACGAAGCAATTGCTTGTTTGGTGATATTTTGATAGTTGAAATTTCAACCCTAACGCCAATGGATTAACACTGAACTCCAGTAGATAGCGTTCATTGTTGACCACTTTTTTGTTTCTTCATTCTCCTGAAATGACAGTCTTACCAGTAAAGCAGTTAAGTTACCGGATCCAGTTCAGCCTTGTCACAATAAAGCCTTTCCCTGCATGTTAAACGTTACCAAAACATATTATCAAATTATCATGCCGTGGCGCGAGTTTCATTGTTGATGGCGTCAGGGGCGTTGCTCGATCATTGGCTATTAGAAACATGAGGATTTAGCACATGATCTAAGGTTTCAAATTCGAGAGAATTACAAATTAGTGTAGCTGTACGTGAAAGTAGACTCCTTTATTTCTAGGCAATTTTCATGTTCCCTTTTTAATAATGCTTACCTAGTGTTTGGTATGAGCTAACTTTAAATAAACTATAGTCTAAAGGGGCAATTTTTCGTACTGTACGGGAGACAGGGGCGTATACAGATTACCATTTTTGGATGGGGGTCATACTAACGAATGTCAGCCCCCTCCCTCACCTAGGCCCGGCTCCTGGGGTAAGAAACCTGTGCCACCACTTAGGGTGGCAAATTTTAGGGGAGGCAAATTTCATGAGAGCAAAATGTAAGAAGGCAAAAAAGGATTAAAAAATAATGAGAAACTAAAATTTTTTTCTCTAGTTTCTTTTTTTTTTTTTTTTTTGTTTTCATTATTATTTGCAGCTCAAATTGCAGCATTACGTGATAGTAAACTCGATGATTTAAAACGTATATTATATATTATTAAGAAGAAGAGGGGGGGGGTGCACATGTCAACATCGCCTTGATTGGCAAAACAACTAGTACCGGCCCTGCCCCCCATCCATGAACGAACCTTCGGTTTTGGATACGAAAAATTTCTGAAACTGCTTGAGTGTCAATAAAAAGCACCAAATCGGGCAGGAATAAAGAACCTATTTGGGCATAAACGTCACAAATTAATTTCATAAGCAATAGAATGAAGTAGTACAGTAGACCCTCGTTTTACGCAGGAGTTACGTTCCTCGGAAATGCCGCGTAAATAAAAACCGCGTAAATTAAAACTAAATATTAGTGTTAAAATAGGAGTTAGGTTCCGTAGAAAAAAATACTTCATTCTAATGATGACTAATTGTATAATAAGTTTAATGTGTACTTATATCGATTTCTATGCACAACTTGCACAAAGAAAACACAAATTAATTTAGTGTTTCGAAAAGGAGCTGAATATGATAGTCTTCGGCAGTCAAAAAATTTTCTCTATAGTTCTTTGCAAGGCATTAACGCATCCATGAACATTTCCATGATAGAATCTTCCATGATAGAATCTTCTTTCTATGATAGAATCTTCCTTCACTAACATATCAAAAAAAATCATTTCCATTGTCAAGGAATGATTAAAAATTTTCAACTATAGCGTTTTTGGTTCTGTGTCATCGATGTCAGTAACCTTGTTGCTTTTGGGCTCCTTTATCACTCTTAAAAGCTCTTCTTCCAGTGAGGTCTGAACTGTGTGGGTTTAATAACTTTACTTCTGGAAAGAGCTCTGGAACCAATCGCATAAAATGTCTCCAATGGCTTAAGCTCTGTTATTAGCACGCCAAAATGCAATTTACTGCACATAATCTGAAATCTTTATAAGTTTAGATTTTGAAAGGGGGGAGAATTGTATCTTTTTCCATTGCCACATACGCGTAAAGCCGAAACTTATCCGTGTAAAATAGAATAAAGGTGTCAAATCTTAAACCGCGTATAATCGAAACCGCATAAAACGAGGATCTACTGTATTACATTCAAAAAATAGTTAATGAATTGAAAAGACTACTGAAATCGTTTACATTTTTTTCATAAAATGTTTGAACACGATGTGGACGGACATTATTGTCACCAGTGAAGGGGGGGGGGGGGGGGTCATGACCCCCCTGACCCTGCCCTGTGTCCGCCCCCGGGGGTAGGGGGACGTTTTGAACCGGATAAGGTCAGTGACAGCAACAGCCTAAAGAACTGGGAATTTTTTTCTGATAAATCAGATAAATACTGTGGATTTTCATCATGGCAAATACTGCTGTTTCAGATTACTCCATTGAGTTGAGAGATGGAGTCAGAATTGACTCATTCCTTGCTTCTTCCTTCTTGTAGAGTCATTTGTACGGTTAACATGCTTCAAGTGTATTTGCTTTCTGCTAACAATGCAAATGATAAGGCGATTTGGAAAGGCAAATCACGTTCAAACATTTTTAAACTAAAATGTGGTGGAATATTCATATGTAAATTAACTGGCTGTTATTTTTTTTAAAAAAACAATTGTTGTCATTCAAGGGTTGGATAAGAATAGCAATTACTTCTGAAATGCCCTAAGCAAAAGGAATCATTTATTTCATTTTTTGTCTGTGCTAATTTAGGAATTTTGCCATGTCTTTTCGTTCTAAAGTGAAACTAAGTTACTATTTCACGTAAAGTAAGACTGAGCTACGACCACTCGCTACCGATGAAAAATAAATAAATAAATAAACAAAATGTAAATAAAAGCTAAAAATATTACGAAATAATCAATGTCATTATTACAGTAATTTTCCCGTTTCTAAAACTGCCTGCGGCGAAATTAGAGCAAAATTAATCAACAACTGCAATTTTTTGTACGATTTTTGCGTGTGTGTTCTGTAATAATAAATATGCATCTAAATGTGAATCAAGGATGTTATACTGAAAAAGCAACAATATTAACAGATTTTTTAAAAAAATACTAAGCACTTTTCCTAGCGCACTCAAAAGGACAAAGTAACCATTCTGGGTCAGAAAGGACAATTTAAGCATTCCTGTAGTTTTCGAAAATTCCAAGAAAATGACACCACAAAAGAAAGTGCGGCTCAAGTCATGAAGAGAGTTTCTTATCATTATCTAGCTTTCAATCATAGCTTTGAGTGTTGAAACATGCATATTTTTCTTATTGGGAAAGTTAGGTTTGAAATGACTAGAACCGCACTTTTCTTCGTTTGTAGTGTTATTTTCTTGGAATTTTCGAAAACTACAGGAATGCCTAAATTGTCCTTTCTGACCCAGAAAGGTTATTTTGTCCTTTTGAGTGCGCTATGAAAAGTGCTTAGTATTTTTTAAAGCATTCTGTTATTTTATTCTTTTTAGTGTAAATGTATTTCACAAATAGAATAATTTTATCATCACGAAACTTCACCTTATTTTTTCATATAAATGCTCGGTACTAAAAGAAAAAATTATATACGTATCTAAAACTTTAAGCAGTTTTCACTAAAGTTTAATCCTTGTTCCTCGCTTGCTAATTTCATGCTTGCTTCAGAGAAACCTTGATTCAAAATTTTCGTTATGATTGTTTTTAACATTACTGTTGCAAGGCAACAAATTTTGTAACAATGGGCTTTATATTTAAGCATTTAATAGGGAAATTACATGAAATTTGCTGTTTTCCATCCTAACTGAAACAATAATTTTATTTTAGAATTTTTATTTTTCAGCGCTAAGTTGTACCTTAAGATTAAGCAAATCATTTAGTGAAATCCCGAAGTCTCTAAATAGTCTAGTTGCAGAGATATAAGCAAACCCAGGTCTCAGATTTCTGCGTGGCAATTAGGTCAAGTATAATAAAAGTGTTTAATAAAAATGCCAATAATGAAAAACTTAAAGCTACACAATACTTGAATTTCCAGGGTTTCTTTTGGCAAATCGCAAGGAAATGGGGCCAATAATTTACACTTCAAAAACTTCGCTCTTTGACGGGATAGGTTTCAGCCTAATATCCTTTAAAAGTAAAAGAAAGACGAAAAAAGCATGAAGGAAGGTATAATACATCTTGAATATACCGTCAAACAAAAAAATGAATAAATGAATAAATAAAATAAATTAATTTGAATTATGGCTTTTCGAATTCAAATTATGTTTTTCGCAATCACGAGTGTGTGTGTTTGTGTCGAGGCATGAGTGTGTGGGTATGTGTGTGTGCATAGGTATGTGTATGTATGCGTGTATGTTTGTGTCTGTATGCAGGCATAAATGTGCGTGTGTGTGTATGTATGCGTGGGTGTTTGTGTCTGTGCAGGCATAAGTGTGTGTATGTGTGTGTGTTTGTGTCTGTGTGCAGGCATGAGTGTGTGTATGTATGTGTGTATGTGTAGGTGTGTGTATGTATACGTGTGTGTAGGATATGGACGCAACATGGGGAGACGGTTTTCACTAGAGGAGCAGCATCGTGAGACCGGTAGACGGTGGTGCTGCAGAGGGAGGCGGGGGGAAAATAAAATCAGCGTAACGCCAAGGACAGTCAAATG
Organism: Uloborus diversus; assembly: GCF_026930045.1. NCBI lineage: Eukaryota > Metazoa > Arthropoda > Arachnida > Araneae > Uloboridae > Uloborus > Uloborus diversus. The sequence continues at coordinate 40,607,369 of NC_072734.1, forward strand.
AGAACAGTAAGCAATCGTGATTGCTCAAAAAAAAGTCGAAAATAAACAAAATAATTAAATAAATATCAAAAAGTTGGAAAGTAGAGTATCGAGATGGAGAAAATGCGTCTCTGTCTCTCTGTCCATCCATCCATCCACTAGTCTGTCTGTCCTGTTACTTTTTGATTTGAACAATTTTTCGTTAAACTTTGAACAGTTCAAAAAAACTTAACATTAGCGCATAAATTTAAGGTAGATATATATCCCAAACTGAAAGACGGATTTGCTTCAGACAAAACTTAGTTGGAAATAGATCTTGATGAACATGTATAGAGCAGATTCTTTCGATTTAGCTATTTCAAGGGTATTTTTTGAACAATTCAAAAAGTTTTAACATTAACGTGACAATAAGAAAAATTATTTTTTGGCGCCAAAGATTTGAAAATATTGTGTAGATTCTGAATATATTCTTAATTTTCGATTTTTTTTTTAAAGAAATTAAAATAATGCTATCAATAAATATGAAAATACAATATTTCGCAGACTTAACATTAACGCGAGTGAGAGATCAATCTGAGCGAATCAAAATAAAATGAATTTAAAGCGCAAATGTTTTTACTAGGGCTGTGGAGTCGCTGGGACTCCACCAACTCCTGACTCCAACTTCTAGAATTTAAGGGTCTTCGACTCCGCAGCTTCGGATGAAATTTAGACTCTGAGAGGAAACGACGAACTCCGACTCTTGTAATATATAAGTCTTCAACTCTTGACTCCAATTCCGACTCCTGTATCCAAAAATCAGTCCGACGCCAGAAATTTTGGCAGAGTTGCGGACTTTGATGAAAAAAAACCGACTCAGACTCCTTTACCCCAAAATCAGATCGACTCTCTGATACTTCGGTTTTACTCAAAAAAAATAATAATAATAATAATAATAATAAAAAAATCCGAAAGAAAAAGATCGTTTTTGATGGTCTTTAAAATATTTTAGGGGCGATTACTCCGTTGGGTCTTCCTCCTTGCTAAAAATAACCTTGTTTTTGTACGTTTCACATGTCTATCCCCCCAAAAGAATGTTAACGGTCAATATAATGCTTTCTTCCTCTCCAAATAAATATAATGGCTATGAAACTGTGGAAAACTGAGGAGGGGGGTATATTGTTGCATTGTGTTCCCCTCCCCCCAAAAAAGGGAGCAGGGGAACAAACAATAGTTTTAGTTGCATTTAGTTTAGAACAGGAATTAGTAACTTAGTAACTGGAGGGAGCAAAATCAATCATTGGATTGGGAAATGATGAGGCAAAGATCTCAAGTCACATGGTTCAACTTCGGCGAATGAGAGACACATTTTACGTGAAAGAAACTTGACTGCTTCCTTTATTTTCAAATGTAACACGTGGCTTGGGATATTTGCTTCAAGAACTGAAAGTTTCACTCTTTCCACCTTTTATTCCTTCTCGGGATTCAGGGAATTTCTTTTTACATAAGCATAGGCAAGAACGTTGTCAGGACACTTTTGAGAGGTTTTTCCCCTGATGCGCAATGAAAATGCTTATTAGAGAGATTAATAGCAGATTTCGATGTTAACGTATTATTAAGACGATGACAAAAGAAGAAGAAGAAAAAAGCTTCCCGATTAAACAACTAATTTTTGACAATGAAATGTCTATCTTTTGATGTCTGATCTTTTCCCCACTTAAACCCTACTATTATATTATTCTCGCATGCAATAGAATGCTTGTTAAGTGGGAATTAACGTATTCGTTTTAATAGTAGGTTTTAAAGTTTATTTTATTTCTGAGAATCCGCTTTCACTTTCAAGTCGCCTTGACAGCGCTTGTATAGTAACGTGACAACCTATTTCTAAAAATGCTTTCATTTTCGAAGCGCATTCACAGAGCGTCGATTATAGCGAGATTAAATATCCTTGAAATTTAAAATTTTGTATGCTAAATAGCTGAATAATTTGGTCGTAAATTACGAATTACTCACATAGCTTTTGCCGAATCGTTCTTGACAAGTAATGGAATTAGTTTTTCTTTAAAATTAGCTATTACTTTCCTAATAGTTAAAATGATACGCCAACAGAAATCTCCTATTTTTTCAGTTCTAAATTTAAAAGGAAGGGTAGGAAACTTCTATCATTCGAATTGCACCTGGTCGTCAGAAATGTGCATAAAAAATTTGTACGTTTGTTTTTAAAATTGGTTTTGGGGGTTTCACTTTTCATGAAAAGACCACAAACATTTCCAAATTGGAAGGTAAGAAATCCTCTCACGCTTTTTATAACCGATTTTTGTACCAATCAAAAGGCCTATTTTTTTTCATGTGAGGTGAATTTCGTTTGAAATTTCGAATTTGTTCCGAACTAACGTAACATATAGGAAATTTTTTTAAAAAAAAGTGACTCTTTTTTAAATTCCCTATATGTTACGTCATTATAATAGTATATGTTACATACAGTCTGAGTAAAAGCTTTAAGGCCAGTAAACTTTTTTGAGAAATTGGACACATCTTAAACTTCGGATCAAAAAATCATTTGAATGATAATTATTAGCCTTAAATATAAGTAAAAAATGCAAAAAATTTCGTTTGTAAGTATTTCTTTATCAGAAAATATTACAAATCAATATTTGAGCCTGAGTAAAATCTTTAAGGTCAACATGATTAAGGCCAAAATGATTATTTTGAAGTGAAAACCATTAGGGCAAGCATATAAATGAAAATGTAGGCTAAACCAACCTTTCTTGACTTTTGATCCCCTTATGGGCACCAAAATCTGACACGCCCCCCATGTGTAGCATATATATGTATGTAATAATACACTCCCACTCCCACAGACAACAGATGTATGTGCGTTGTCTGTTCAAGGAAATTTTGAGTTTGTTTATTTGCCATGCATGAGAAATCTGTATTTGCAGTTCATTTTGTAAATATCAAATAAGATATTACTTTTCACACGATTAACATCGGTTTGGTAACATGTGCTCTACACCCTATACACATACCAAAATTTACAATATTTTGCTTCAATTCAATTCTGTTCATTCTTTGTAAAACAAGTAAAAAACAGTTCTTCTTAATACGTTTTTTATCTTCCAGACGCAAATGAAATAGATCCCCGCCAACCCACTTGACCGCGCGCAATTTCTAAGATAAAATATCGACTTGGAAAATATTACGTACGAATGGGTTTGACCCCCCTCCCCCCTCCCGAAGTAAGTGTATTTAGCGATTTTCCACCCCCTTCCCCTCGGGACCCTTAAGTAAATAATGAATGGCCCCTAAGTAGAAACTTCTAAATTGCGCAAGAAAAATAACTGGGAAGATGAAATTCGCAACCAAGTGTTTTTAGTAAACTTCCACTTTGTTCCCATCCCTACTTTGCATTTATAGACCTCCAGGAGAAGAAAATATAAAATCACTAAACTTACAAAAAAAAAAAAAAAAAAAAAAAAAAAAAAACCTTTTTCACATTATCATTTTCAAACAATGATGACGCCTACACAATTATTTGAAGACTCACGAAACTCTCAAAATCTCTTTTACTTATAGGTTTTATTCGCATACTGTTTAGTTTCAAAAAATACCTCTAGTGTGGCAAAAGTTTGTTTCCCTTTACATCACTTTTTTTTTTTTTTTTTTTTTTTGCCGGAACTGACCCTAAGTGGATGTTTTAAAGTTTTGAGTAAAACACGTTTTAATTTCAGGTCCTAGGCAAATATCATTGATTTTTTTTTCTAAAGCATGATGTACAGCTGCACTTACCTGGGCTACAAGATATATTGCCTAAAAACAGAGGAGAGGATCCTCTACCGTTTGTACACGTTATCTGCAAATTTTGTTTTCTGGAACTTACATATCCTTGCTTCTCAGCTACCTCATTTGTTAAAATTTAATTATTTTTCTCACTCATTTATTTATTTATTTACTTTTCCTTGCTCCTGAGCTTTGGTGTCTTGTCTTTTGAGTGATTTATTTTGAATATATATTTTTTAATAATATTTTTTATAAGTTAGCAATTCTTGCATGAATTTACATTGCAGAATATCTTATGATTGGATACCAATACTATTATAATTTATCAATATTAATGAGAATACAGAAATACTGAATAAAAAATCCAATTCTTCACTATGTGGAAAACACTAGAAACTTAAAAGATGAATTTAGTATCGTGTGAGAAATGTTAGAAACTTAAACAAAGAATACAGTACCATGTGGGATATCTTAAAAACTTAAAAACCGTGAATATATCACGGGGAAATAATTTAGAATACTAAAAGATGAATTGCGTACAGTGACTGAACTGGTAGAAACTTAAAAAGAAAATACGATACCTTTTGAAAAATGTTGAAAACATAAAAAAGCTGAATACCGTACCATGCGCTTTAAAGCTAAGTATCGCACCGTGCATAAAATGTTAAAAACTTAAAACTTGAGTATCGTACCACGTGGAAAATGCTAGATATTTAAAAGGAAATTACCGTACCATATGTCAAATGCTAAGAAACGTAAAAACGGGCTATGGCAACACATGGAAAATGTTAAAATGACCTTCATTCGGTAGTATTATTGTCTATAACAATTTGCAACTTGATTCGTCAAACATACATTAAAAGATCGGCCAAATCTGAAGGATTTGAATGATTCTTCTAAACGCAAAATAAAACTACATAAGTACAAAAAATAAGCATTTTATTTTGGTGTAAACTGTGTAAAAATATGAAATTTACATGACTATGCAAAATAAAAATCATCAACTATTTCTTTCGATTGTTCTAACTTTACAATTCTTCATTTAAAGTAACAAAAGCTGGTAATTTACTTTTTCATTTGTATATGATAAGCAACTTTAATGGCATGGACTTTTTAAAAATGGATAAAAACTATACAATATACGTTGAGTTCTAAAAATATCACTTTGCGAAAAGAAGGCTGGCCGTAGAAGATCACATAGATCTTTTCTCCACCGTGTAGCCGTTGAACATCTGGAAAATAAATGCGTAAACATAATTAATTCAAACTAACTATAAAAACATTCAAGTACTAATCAGTTTATTGATGTGGTTGAATACTATTCATACACAAATTGCTTGGTACTCATGATATTGAGGTGGGCCTGAATCAGAGGCGGATACAAGGAAGAGTAATGGGGGTCATGACGCCCCCTTCCCTCCTAAACTGTCGACAATATTATCCGTCCACACTGTGTTCAAAGACTTATGGATAAAATTTAAACGATTTCAGTAATCTTTTCAATTTATTAATTATTTTTAAAAGTAAATATTTGAAATGTTACTTCTTTTCATTGCTTATAAAATTAATAAGTAACTTTTATGCTCTACTAAGTGCCTTATTCCTGGCCGATGTGGTGCTTTTTATTGACAATCAAGCAGTTTCAGAAATTTTTTGTACCTAAAACCGTGCAGATCCCGGCTGTGCAGAAATGAGTAAAAGTATTAAATGCAGTGCTGTAAGATTAGCGTTTACACCAGGGTTCCCGTGAGCTCTAATGCAAGTTACACCCGGGTTTACACAAAAAATCAGTACTTATGAACATTATTATGAAAGTTTTATTATGAACGCATTTTATACTGCGTGTCCCTGTTTAACCTGCAATACCTCTATTTTCGCAACAGTTAGTTGTTAGTCCTAGATGCATATTTTCCAATTGCAAAAATGGTCGATATAAGGTGCAGAGTTAGGATAATGAAAGTTTGAGGCAAAAAGAGAAAAATTGCAAAGAAATACGAAATCTATTTTTTATATGGGCCCCAAGTCCCCTACATTGCCTTTAGGTAAATCAAAATCATGAAAAAACAATTCAAACACAAAACGTTAGCACAACTATAGTGCTGGCCAAATTATTAGACTAAGACTTTTAAAAGCATATTCTTTATTGATTACATAACTATAGACACATTAACGAACAGTGAAATAATTATCTAATATTTAGTATGCATTCCCTTGTTCTTGATGAGCATTTTAAGTCTCTTTGGCATACTTGTCACAAGGTTTACACCGTTTCTTAACTTTATTAAAAAAGGAGGTAAAAAAAATTTTATACTCTCTATTATATATACTCACATACACATACTCACTAATTACCTAAAACTAACTTTAAATATAACAGAACACACTAATAAAAAGAACTAGTGAACTGTTTAAGCTGGTTGAGGTTATGTTCCTGGTAGGTAGATAAACAAAGAACATAAACAAAGCATACAGTGCTGCCACCTGCAAACAAAGAATTATGCTAAAATACGTAATAGTCATTGTACAATATGTACTGTACTTTAACAGTAAAATAAATAGTAGTTTAGTACAACTAGTGCACAAAAAAAAAAAAAAAAAAAGCTCTTTAGTCTAATAATTTGGCCAGCACTGTATTATTTACCGTGATCTAAAGTGCAGCTACACCACTTTACACTCGCAGTCTATAACATCTTTTGGGGGAAAATATAGCGGCTAGCAAGGGTTTAAAATTATATGTGTGCATGGCGTCATTTTTCAAATTGTACGAGCTTTTGTAATGTGTTTTTGCGATCATAGCATAACAATTGCATTTATTTTTCAGTAACGATGAAAAAAATGAATATTTTGTTTTTCTTTGTTTCGACAACCTGTCATTCTTCTGAAAGGGTGATAAGTTGCAATTTCATCTTCTGCACAGTCCGTTGAAATTTATATTTCACAAATAGCACATGATTACGCCATAATTAAATTCCAATCAAAAAAGGGAAGATATTATTTCACTTTATCATTGCGTTCTATGAGGCAAAGCGAGTTATATGTCTCCCATTAATTGAAACCTTAAGAGTTTTTGGAAAAGAAATGTACCCAATTACCTAACATATGCATCTAACATAAACATTATGGCATGTAGTACCACAGAATATAGCTGAGTAAAAACAAGAAGGAAAATGTTGGTTTAGTAAGAAAATTAATCTATTTTAATGTATTATTTCCATTAAAATACTGAGTGGCGGTCAGATGTTCGGTTACACGGATTTTTTTCATTTGTATTCTACATTTTTTTATCGTTATTTACTCGTTTAATCCGATTCCACGCTCCCAACTAAAGAAAAAGCTCAGTTTGAACACTTTACCTGGATAGTAATCTCAGCATACGGTTGTTGCTAAATCATAATTAATGTTCTTTATGAGGGGTATATAAATCGACTCTGAAAGAAAAATAAAATGAGACAAGGAATACACTGACCTTAAATATTTGGCCTCTTACGTCATAACAATGACGCACTTCATTATCCCTTGTATCCTCCGCCACCTCCACGATGTCCTCCACCTCCACCGCCGTGTTTTCCTCCTCCGCCGTATCCTCCTCGTCCGCCACCCATGTGTCCACGCATGCCACCGCCGCCGTATTTTCCGCCTCCGCCATATCCTCCTCTTCCGCCACCCATGTGTCCACCCATGCCACCGCCGCGATATTTTCCTCCTCCTCCGCCACCTCCGCCGTATTTTCCACCTCCTCCATATCCTCCTCGTCCGCCACCCATGTGACCACCGCCGCCTCTATATCCTCCCATTCCTCCTTTATATCCTCCCATTCCTCCTCTGTATCCTCCCATTCCTCCTTTATATCCACCACCGCCGCCACCGCCTCCGCTGTATTTCGTTGCGGCAGTCAGCGCTAAAAGCGCTAGGAATAGGAAAACCTGCAACAGAGGGAAAAAAAGTGAACATTTTTGACTAGTTAAAGCTAAACAACAGTAGCTCATTGTATGAAACACATCAAGCATTCTTATCTGGTTATTAAAAGCTTGTATTGCTTTTAGCTTACATCATACTTTGTCACTGGTGGGTGAGACAATCGTTGCCAAAAAAAAAAAAAAAAGAATAATAGTAATTATAGATGTACAATTAGTTAACACACAAATTTTTGTAGATTTTGGGCTTTTGAAAATTTTCAAATAACACAATTTTTCGAGTTGGTTTAAAAGTATTTATCCTTAGCACTTATCCTTAGTCTTGGTGTCAGTTTGATTCGGTGCGGGGTGGGGTAAGCTTTTTAACCGTTACCCCCCGCCCCCAAGAATGATAGATTTTAATTAATACTGTTAATTAAGTTAGTAAATTCATTTCAAAGCTGAGGTTCGGTTAGAATTTATTGTATATTACGGACTCATGAACCACCACCAGCCGTAGGCGGCTAATCCAACCGCCCTAACAGCTAGTACATTTTTAAAAACTGCAGCAATAGATTCAGAGGGTACTTTACTAGAATTGAGAAGCTTGAAACTAATATCCAAAAGTGATAACAAATTAAAAAAAGTATTTAAGAAAAAAATGTTTTGCTTAACAAATCAGTCAAGTTTTTTTTTTCACTAGGTCGAAAAATATTTTACTTTTGACCTTAAATAATTTCTGTGTATGAGCAAAAATGTAAGGAACAATTGAGTCCGATTATTCCCATACGTGACGGTTGAATCACCATTTTACAATTTTATACCCAAGTGATTTAAATTAAAATGAGTCTGTGGAAAAAAAGTGATATTGTATAACTGAGATACTTATTTAAAAATGGCAATACGTAAGACAAGGAATTTGATTCTTAAAACTAATTTTAGTAGCAATATTCGGTGGTGACGAATAAACAAACATATTACCACATAAATTAAAGCTCGAATTTAATTAGAAATGTTTCAAAATAAATTATAACATGAATAACAACAACAACAAAATCAGTTAATGGTATTGATAACAATAATTAAAACTAAAAATATAAATAAATTTGACTTAGATACATTTTACAAATAAAAATATTTTCATGTTTAACAATGTGTATTAGTTTTGGCTAGTCGTATTAGGTTACGCAGTGGCGCACACAAGGGGAAGGTCCAGGGGATCCGGACCCCTCCCATGGACTTTGAATTTTTTGAATTGACTATAATCTTATGCATGTGGTACGTAAAATAATTCTCAAGCAAAGATTACAATATCTTCAGATTTAGTAAGTGGAAAAATTAAAATTTATTTTCTCTCTTTCTTCCCCTACAAAATCGATCCTGCATGTGAACATAAATTGTGCTAGGATGATGATTTTGTTTCGTTGTTTTTATTATGCGTGTTGAAGTATGATATGAGAAAGGTGGACCTTAGATCCTGGACCCTTCTTTTGAGAAATTCCTGTGTGCGCCACTGAGTGGCGATGTAGCTATTGGCTGAAACTAATAAATAGTTTAAATTGAACAGCTTTTAATTTAACTTATTAGGTATCTAATTTTATTTTAAAATGACATTTCTTTTTCCGTGATACAGTATCAAAATAAAGCTATTGATAAAAAAAAAATTGACTTGAAAAGCAAGATTTAATAGAATACCATTAAATTAAAGTAGCGAAATGATTTTAAAATGATATTTCCATTACTAGGAGGGGAGATGAATATCACTTTCGCTAGCTTATGTGCACCATATTTTTATTTTTTCCATTTCCGTGCTCATTCACTTGCTCTTTTGTGGAAGTTAATTTCAAGTGTAATTAAGAATGTATTTATCCTATGAATAATTTATTCCGACCAACCATTGCAGTGATACTTTATTTTTTCCAATATTTGTCTCAACTGAACTGAATGGGGTTGTTTCCTTCAGTCAAAAGTAGTACTTTTTGTCACTGAAATTGATAGAATAAGAAAAAAAAAATAATACATGGACTCAGAAAATACTTTTATTTTCCCAACAGTTATTTTTTAATTATTTTTTTAAAATGTCCGATTCTTCAAACAAGGCGTGGTCTTTATGACGTCATAAACGAATCACTATGGCGCTTCTTTCTACCGCATTTCCACGTTATGATAATCAAGAAGCGAATTACATTTGCGCTTTACGCTTGCTATCAACCATATCGTTGCCAATACACGTGAGTAAAGATGCGAATTAAATATTTTGGACCGTGAATGGCAACACTGAATGGCATTTCATCATTTGTGATGCCATCGGCAGAAGCGTGCACCGATTTAAGTAGTCTTTCAAAAATATTAAACAAATTATTTAAAAAATGGTCAGATTCTATGTTTTTAAGCATGCTCTTTCAGAAGAAAATACTTTTAAAATTTTGGAAACGACCCCATATTTACAAAACCTTTTTCTTGTTAGTATTACAAATGGCTAATTTCTTGTGAACAGTATTGGTTTGTTGTCCTGGTTCGCTGTTTAGCTTTATACTTGGCAAAATAATGTTTAGAAATTATATAGTGCCTGGAAAATTTTCGTAGAGGTACGGCATCATCAACTGGAACATATTTCCAGATATTTACATAATTAAAATTCTAAAGAATTTTGAAAAGAAAACGATTTAAAGAAACTAACAAGATTAAATTGCTCATCGTAAATTTCGAACCGGACTAATAAAAAGCAAACACAAACCTATCCTGATCAATGGGAAGTCGTTGAAGAGGATGTTAATATTGGAAAAGTATCGTCTCTCGAATAGAAATTAGGACTAGCTATTAATTCAAATAATAATAATAATAATGATAATGCACACAATACAAAAGAAACACACACACAAAAGGATTTATTCAAATGTAATACTAAAGTGACCGAATCATTTGAAGATGAATGACTTCGAGGTAATTAGAGATGTTTCGCGCATTGTTTAATTATCACCGACCCGCCTGCATTCAGAAACAGTTTTTTCAACTGCAGGAAGTTTGTGCACTGAATTGAGTTCCAGAATTAGAGACAATTCAATAGATACATTGCATTTCTAACTATTATTGATCTTTTATTACATTCGTTCCTTCGTTTAAAAATATGATCATAATTTGTTTTCTTAAATAATACAATTAATTACGATTAATAATAATACAATAATACAATTAACAAAATTATGAAATATGTCCACGAAATAATCATTAGTTTTAGATAAGCTCTTGAGAAATTTCTAATACCTGTATTACGGTATCACGCTTTAAAAATACAGAATACCGGAATTGCAATTCCTATTCTAAAGCCTACTTATTCATGTTTTTTGTTGCATACATTTTTTTTAGAGGACTTAGCTCATTCACAGATCAAGTGATGAGAGGGTAGGATAAGAACTACTCTTAAAAACTGGGATGATAAAAATAGGAAACTTGGTAAAGTTATAACCTGGGCTACGGAGTCGGAGTGAAAATCACAGACTCGAACTCCAACCATTTCAAAGCCTCCAAGTTCCGACTCCTTTACCATAAAATCAGTCCAACTCCAAAACTACGACTGAGAAACCTTGGTTATGACATGAGCTTTCTCCAGAGGCATATATTAGGGTAAATAAATCCCCTCCCCCGGAAACTCAGAAGCTCCTATAACCATAGATAAGGACGAAAAATAGCCATATCGCCCTCCTCCCCAAATTTAACAATATCATCCTCCAACTTTCTTTTCTGGCAGCGCCACTGACATTCACGATATCAATAAAACAATCTTTAATCAAATAATGCAATAGATTCTCATTCATACGAACGTATATTTAACATATTTCTGTATTTGAGGAAATTGTTTTGGTGGACATAACTAAGTTAATTTGTGAGTAGAATCTCTAAAAAGTGACAGCAAAGTACCCTGATCACAAAAGGGGCTGCCGACAAATGATGTTACCTTTTGAGGAGGGAGGTAGGAGTGAAATTTGACAGTTTGTAACAAGAGGGAGTGAGAGGGTTACAAAAAGTGTGACATCACGCATTTTTAAAAGAATAGGCTTATGAAAATAGCGTGACATGTGACAAGGAGGGAGGGGGTATGGTGAAGTGTGACACTTTGTGAAAAGGGGGAGGGGTAGGTCAAAAATGCTGATTAAAAGTGGCATCATTTATGAACAACCCCAAAGCATTCTTATTACTATATGCAATTCTTTCTAACTTTAAAATAACTTTTTATCTTCGTAACATTCCATACGTACCTTGGAATAATAGCACCTTGTCCTTTGTTTTTAACAAATCTTGAAGAAGCCAAACATTTAAATATGCGCAGAAAAGATAATTGGCGAAAAGAGCAAGGCTAAATTTGAGATTTGTAAAAATATTGAATTTAAATATTTTGGGCTGACAAGGCTTTGTTATTTTTAATAGCATAATTAGATCGTCAACTTGATTAACGTTTAATTGAATATTTCGGAAGTCATAGAAAGATAATTTAATAGCAAAATATAAACGAACTTCAACAACCGTGCTCATTTATTTGGTACTTTTCCTTTAAAGACACGCAGGGCACACCCCATTGGGATGTCACTGTAATCTCCCAATTATTTCCTCATTTGGAAAATTTTGTCTGACGATTCAGGAAATTGTAAACATAGTTAGAATACTGCTATTTTTAATGACGTCTTTTATCAGATGTGCGATGTACGTATGTGCGCATATCCACATCGCAAATAATTATTTTATCAAAAGGCAAAACTTCCTTTCGGTTCCAGAGTTATATTCGACCAAGGAGATTAATTAAGGATTTCGATTGCCAAAAATTTCAGTGAAATAGCAGCTAAATATATCTTTGCCTACTTATCTTTGTTGTAACACTGTATCCCATTTTCTATTAAAAACCATTTTTAGAACGATTTTTTTTAAAGTTAAAATAGGAACCGAATTATAATTCCAGTCACGGATGAAGATTCTCTAGTAGGACTTACCAAAAGCTTCATTCCGGTAGCAGTCTATGGAATACCAACTCACTTGTTGATACCCAGCTTATATAGGGTCTCCTCGAAATTGGGTTCTCTGTGTCGAAAGCAGGGATTCCCTCCTCCCCAATCACGCACGAGGTCGTCTGACGTCATCTCTACCCTCCGTCGTGATGCAAGAAAGAATCGCCAAGAGCCGCATCGGATCGCATCCAATTTTCCTCTTGTTTTTGTTTTCCTTTCACCTGAGCTGCAACAAGTTTTAAACGGCAATCACCTCTTTCCGCCGGATGGTCATCGCGCGTCAATAAGAACAAAGGCGAGGGGATGATGGAACGCTCATTCGAATTAATCTCTCCCCCGCATACTCGCTGCGAGGTTGCAGCCTTGGTTCCTCGAATGGAAGCGAAATTAAGTGAAGGTTTTGAGGCGGGTCGAAACATTAATTCCATACTGTTCTACATCAATAATCCCTCTGCATGCGATGTTAGCTTTTGTTGCTAGTTAGGTCTAAATGTTTCTGCTTGTTAAGGTTGGTTTTTGCTTTTTACGTGATGACAACTCAACAATGATTGATATTGGATAACTTGAAATGTGTAGTTAGACTATTTTAAAGCATTCAAAACATTATGCAACATTTTTAAATTATATCTTTTCGTGCCAACTGTGCACATCAACAAATGAAGTGCCCAGTGAAAGAACAACCTAAGTCAATTTTAAATTAAGCAAATTTTTGATGAAATCTTTGCTTTACGTTTTACTGATTCATTCTGTAACATGAACCTCACTAATGTATTATTTGTAATATTGAACTCAATTTTATCAAAAAACAGTTTTTAAAACTTATTTTCTTTGACATTATCCTTTTATGAGTACGTTGCATTTTCGTTTAATTCGTAAATTGAACGTTGGCCGTTTTTACAGTGGCCCCTTCAAACCTAACGATATGTGGCATGTATTTCTAATAATCTTTGCACACAAGAAAAATAAAAGGACTCGAAGTTACAAGGATCAATTTGCTGCTATGTGAGAAAAATAACAAAATTATGTTTCCACTGAAGAGTTTAATCTCAGAAATATTTTTCTTCTATGGGGGGAAAAAATAGTTTCTTGACTTTAAATTTACAAAATGTTAATTTACAAAATTTTTTTGGAAGTTAAAGAAAAAAAAATATTTTGAGACTGTAAGTTCGGCTTGGGTTTTCACAGGAAGACGGATTTCCATCCCAATGATGACAGCTCTGGATGTAAAGAAAGCATCCCTTTACAATATGAGTCATGCACAGTTTGCAATTTTTCCCTCCAAGAAAGACGTGAAAAATAATATTTAAATCAAAGGTGCTAAACCTTCCCTTACCCGAGGGGCCGTACCTCATATTCATATGAACTTACGGTCCAGAACACGTATAAAATTTGCATTTATTTTTTTTTTTCCTTCTAGATAACATGGGAAAATACAGAAAAGGAGAGAAAATCACAAACCAAATTTTGTTGCTATCATTGCTATGTGTTCTTTTTATAATAACGAAGTTTCCATATCCATATGTTTTTCGCATATCAATTTTTGACTGTTTGGCTTAAAATTTGGAACAATCGCTATTACCGATCCAATGCCGAGTGCAGTGGATCGGTTGCGTTGGAAGATTCCAGAACGCAGTTTTCGGTTCGTAATATCAAACATAACAGCCGGCCACATATGGATGGCTTTCGTGGGCGCAGGTTAGACACCACTAGGGGTGGATTGCGCCCTCTAACATGTGCGACTTTTCCTTTTTTTTTTTTGCTCCTTTGAACGCGTGAGCCTTCGTGTGTTTTTTTTTTTTTTTGCTTATTATCATCCTCACTTGACTTGAAGAGGAGAAATTTTCGTCGCCATGGTTACAACGTTTACGTTCACTCTCGGCTTAACTTACGCAAATTTTACTTCTAAAAGGGGGAGGGGGTGGAATTCAGGATTTTCAGGAAGAACATCAAGATTAATGAACATAAAAAGCATTCCGTTTACGCTATAAATATTCTTGATTATAAGTGTTTTGATGGTCATAAAATCTTCATCTTTGACTACCGCATCTTAATCACCATTTCTTTTTTTATGGACATGCCTCGTATTACCTATTCTAGAAAATCATTCATAGTATGACGGATGTAAGTCTCTTTGCCATTTCCATTCCATTTGTAGAAACAAGAAACTAGACGAATAGGGTCCTATCGCAGTTCGTGATTGCGAAAAACACCATTTGAATTTAAGACGTCAAAACTCAAAAATTCAAATTAATGCTGGAGGCTTCCCCCCCCCCTTTCCTTTCCTGCCCTCGAACCCAATGTCAAATTACCAATTCATGCACATTTACCTCTGCTAAATGGGAGCAGTTAACTAAAGCGGCAGTTTGACCTTGGAGTTTTTAAACATCTCTTCGAACGTCGTAATTTTTGACATTATCGTTCTGCAAATAGTAGTTAAAACCCTAGGCGTTTCGAATTCGTTTGAATGTCGAAGTAAGAATAACAGCATTTATAGACTCAACAAAATAATAAACGTGTATTTAAAGCCTCAAATCATTCTGAACATAAAATCAGAGAGTAAAAACGTTTTCTTTAAACCCCCGAATGAGAAAATGACAGCAATAAGAAAAGTAAATAGCAATTTCCTTTTTTTTTTTCAAATTTTTATCGTTTGACATAATTTTTAAAAAATGAAAAAGAACAATATCGAATTGCGAGAGAGATTTCATTTCTAGCCACAAAATGCATTGAAAAGGGGAAAAACAGAAATCCAAAATTTCATGCACAAAAATTGTCATCTTTAAAACACATTTTAATTGTTTATCATTACTGTATTAAAAAAAAAAAAAACTTACAATCACTAATTGCGACATTGATTGAAGTTGTGGCTGTAAATGGTCTTATTCGACTAAAATTTTACTGCAATCCCAGATTTTTTGTCTTTGACTTGATAGTTTCGTCCAGTCTTTTTCGTTATACTTATTGATAAAATATTAAACTTGCCCATTGTAAAGCTGCATTTTAGTTGTTTTAAAGAATTTAGGAGTTATATTGAATTTAGAACTATTTTGTCAGTTATTCATCTTTACCAAAATACTTTAAACTTGGAAAAGTTATATATTAAGCAAACAAGAGCCTCCCCCCTCCAAAAGGAAAAATACCCCTAAAAACACCCCCCCTCCTTTAAAAATTTTAATGGCGCAGTCTGCGCCATGACCTCCCCCTAGGTGGGCACCCCTGTTTTACTGTATAGTGGAAGAAAAAAATCAACTTTCCTTTACCGTTATTCAAGGCCGAATTTCGCAACAACACCTTCCCCTTGAAAGAAGCAAAAACTTAAAAACACGCAAAGAAGTGTGTTTCCGAAATTTTAACTGTCAATCTTATCAATTAATGATGACGTTTCACATTCAGAGGCTTCCCGATGGGAGATCGCAGCGATCTCCCAAAAAAATTCCTTATTCGATAAATTTTTCTGACGCTTCGGCAAATTTGGAGGTAATATTGCAACATATTCCTTTTTCTTCTTTTAAAGTTTTAAAATTGTTTTTTAATTATATCTAACGCTACTTCCCATTTGATTCTTTTCATTTCCGCTTTTGAAAACTGCCCATTCGAAATAAATATATCACGTCAAAAAAATTTTTGAATACTCTTTATTGTTCTTCGATTTTTAATTTAGCATGTTTCCGTTACTTAAAATCGTTCAGCCTTTTTCACTTGTCACTCATTTTTATTTGCCTCCGAGACTTAATATTAACATAAAACGATTTTTAATGTTTCAATATTGTAAAAAGGAAAATAAACGTAAATCACTCAAGAAACCAGTACTGAATAAACTTTGGTACAGCACTAAAAATCTTATTCGAACTCCAATCTTGTTGCTACTTATGGTCAAATGCAATGACACTTTCTGAAATTGACAACCGCTTTTCGTCTTCACTTACTGTTTTACGCTGATCAATGGGATCGTTTCCAAAATTTTATAAGTATTTTTTTCTGAAAGAGCATGCTTAAAAACATAGGATCAGATATTTTTTAAAATAATTTATTTAAGTTTAATATTTAAAAAAAAATTACTTAAATCGGTGCGCGTTCATCATTTACACTTCTGTCGTGTGACATCACAAATGATGAAATGCCATTCAATGTTGCCATTCACAGAACAAAATATTTAATTCGCATCTTTATTCACGTGCATTGGCAACGATATGGTTGATAGCAAGCGTAGAGCGAAATTTTAATTCGCTGCTTGATTATCATAACGTGGAAACGTAGTAGAAAGATGCATTTGTGACCTCATAAAGACCACGCCTTGTTTGAAAAATCGGACATTTAAAAAAAATAATTAAAAAAAAAAAACTGTTGGGAAAATGAAAGTATTTTCTGCGTCCATGGGTTTTTTACTTCCTTTTACAAAAAAGGAAGTATTGTATTCGCGAAAAAATTTTCACTCAAAAATCGCCCATAATTTCCATTTTGCTCACCCCCAAATGAATGTTGAGTTTTTTTTTCGATTCGACCACATGCGGAAAAGTGCCTAAGAATGTATAGACACGCGAAATATCCATTTTGACCATCACCGAGGTAATTACGACGACATTTCTCGTGACGTCTGTATGTATGTGCGTATGTGTGTATGTGCGTATGTGCGTATGTATCTCGCATAACTCAAAAATGGTATGTCCTAGAAAGTTGAAATTTGGTACATAGACTCGTAGCAGTGGCGTAGCTAGACCCGACTTTCGGGGGGGGTTACTTCTTTTATTTTATATATATATATATATATATATATATATATATATATATATATATATATATATATATATATATATATATATATATATATATATATATATATATATATATATATATATATATATATATATATATATATATATATCAGTGGCGCCGACTCCATGGGGCTTGAGGGGGCCCGAGCCCCCTCAAAAATATTTTTGAGGGGACAGAGCCCCCCCAATAAATCAAGAAAATTATAAGTTACTTTATGCTTTCTAAACTCATAAATTTATCTTTTATTTTCCTTGTTTGAAGATAGTTTACCTTGTAAAATATATTCAGTAATGAGCTAAAACAAATAATTATTACGGTTGTGTAAGCAGGTTAACTGAAAACGAGTGGTGCGAATGATGATAGTGTTACAGTGCTGCGAGTACTGTAAAAATTTGTCCCAGTGCGCGAACTTACGGGTCAAGTCTGTTGCCGGTGGGCAGCGCTGCAACGCGCTCACCTAAGTGCTGCTGATCTGGAAAAATATATATGAGAGTTTGATTTGTATATAAAATGGGAGGCGTGATAGTTTTGAATACTTTTGGGAATCGTGTTTAAAAGAAAACCTTCACAAAATGATGATCCTTCCCTTCCTCGGAATCGACGTGTACGAAAGAAGTATGAAAACAATGAAGGCAGCTCACCGCACACTTTCAAAATCCCAAAGGAAAACATTTGACTCGCGCTACTTATGCGAAATAGCTATAACACGATTTTTTCTCCAGTATTCAGAGCTAACGCGAATTCCTCACCGCAACACGAAAATTCTCGGAAGGGAATCGTGGTGTGTTCGTATCAGCTTTGTTATTGGTACTAAAAAATTTTTTTTCATGAATGTATCTTTATCCTTTTACCATCGCTGAGAGTAGAAGTTCCCTTTTCATTTTAAATGCGAAAGTTAATGAAATATAATGACACCTAAGAGCGCTGTTTCATCTAAAGTTTGTGAAGATAAAAAGAGAAAGTTTCATGACAATTAAAGAAAAGCTAGAGCTTCTTGAAAAGCTGATGGTCAACTAAAAAATGCGTTGAAAGTAGCACGAGAATTAGGTATGAGTGATTCTTCCGTACATACAATTACAAGTCAAGAAAAGGAAATCCGTAAAAATTCACCGAGTAGTGTCTTGCAAAAATTTATGAAAATGGAAACTGCTCATGTATTGTGTACGAATATCATTAATTGATCGACTGTACAGTACAACTAAAGGTGCATTTGCTTTTCTTACTATATACTGTGTCTACCGTATACCGGTTTATTTTTTCTTTCTTTCTCATTAATCATTGATTTTGTACATCGTAGCAGTATTTTATGTTGAATAAAACGTTTTTTTTTAAATACAAGTAAACATTCAGTTCTTTATGTAAGAGACAGTAATGTACAGTTAGTTAAGAGATGGTTTTTAACAGTTTGAGGGGGTGTTTACAAGTGTCTAAAATAATTGGGTACGTTTATAAAAAATTTTACACATACCCTTTTCCACAACGCGAAAATTCGACCTATGCGAGAGGTCTTGGAATGCATCCCTCGCGTAAGACGGGAGTTGACTGTACTACAAGGCAATATACATTGAGGTTTGTAAAATGGTGCAATTTTGCATTATTGGGCGATTTACATCAACTGGACGCACACAGGTCATTGCAGTTGAACAAGAGTGCTTGCTTTTATTAAACAGAGGTGAAAGAGAAGAGAACATTTTGAAAAATCAACTGAGTTTTTCAAAAATGACCTAGACATTGAGAGACTGCGTTTACACTTGAATATGTTAGCCGATGTCACTAGTGTAAAAACAACTGGTCTTAAAAAGCATGCGTAAATTAAATTTCCTTTTTACAAAAATACTGTGTGTGTTTGTATTTATTTCTTCCGTTTTTCGAAGCCAAAAAATATGTGTCGGGTTTGTCGAGTTTTCGAGGTTCTAATGTTGATTATATGATTTTAAAAAAACTTTAAAACTCACTATTTTTCATCTCAAATTTAGAAAATTTCCTGCGGCATGCCCCCTTTCCCCCGATATTTTTTAAGTCGGCGTCTCTGGCAGTGCCCTTCAATGCAAGTCAAGCGCCCTACCTTTTCCATGCCTAACTACGGCACTGCATGACTCCCCATAAAATAGAACAAAAAAATGTCTCTTACTAAGACAAGTGACATGATCTAGTTGAACCAGAAAAATTTGTATACCTATTTTTGGATTGTTTTACTTTGAAAACGCCATGCCACTTGTTTTTTAAATTATACACACCAGAAAATATGTAAATTGGCATTTTCAAGGCACAACAATCGACCTTTATTTGGGGGGGGGGAACCTCCATGGGATTACATAACCCCTAAACCCCCCGTGATGACTGGGCCAGCCCCCCCAATGATTTTTGCAAGTCGGCGCCCCTGATATATATATATATATATATTGTAACGGATTCGGTGCGACTTCCACTTTCTTGAAATGAAGACACAGTTCTTGATAAAAACACAGGAAATTTATTTACACTATGTACAGGAGAAACCGTTAACAACTGCTAAATTATTCATCAGCAATTATCACACAACACCGTAAACTCAACGTTTACACACGTATTTACTTCCAAATACGAAAACAACACAGCGAAATGCCTCGCTATAAACAGAGCTAATACACACACTCAGTTCGAAATCTGAATCGAAACTCACTGTTTATCCATCGCTAACGGCTTAAATACACCGAAAAGAATTTTCTCAAATATTCCACACGCTTCTCGAAATGCGTTGACCGTTATCAAATTTTATCAATGAACAGAAAGGGAATAGGGGTCGTATATTTTAGCCATATGAAAAAGGGGTTGTATATTCATTACGGGAAACTATTTACAGGTTACGTTACTACAATAATTACTATTTACAGGATTTGTAACATTGCCCCCTTCCTAAGGACTGCACGTCCCGGGCAGTACAATCCCCAGAAAGAGTGCCAAACTTCTATCACATGTTCACAAATATACACATTAATTAATAACTAACAGATACAGAAAATACAATAATAACAAGAAATATTACTAAACATTAAAAGCAAAAATTATCTACAACTTTTATGTTATCAACCATGGTTGTTTACGTAATACTCATGAACTATGGCCATAGTATGGGGCTAACCGATCATAATGTACAACCCTAGGTTTTGCATTAGGTGATTTTTGGATCCTCACTACGACGTCATTTAGTCGGTTAACGACTTTGTAGGGTCCATCCCAATGCGACTGCAATTTGGGTGAAAGACCTTTCCGTCGGATGGGATTCCATAACCAAACCTTGTCGCCTTCGTTGAATTCATGTCCAGTAGACCTTGTGTCGTATCGGGTCTTCATCTTCTCCGCCGTGATGTTGATTCGCTCTCGTGCGAAGTTATGAACGTCTTCCAACCGGGCCTGGAGATCCTGGATGTACTCCTCAGGCGATGAAGGCGCATCCGGAGGACGACCGAAGACGAGATCACAAGGTAGCCGAAGCTCTCGTCCGAAGAGCATCTGGGATGGGGCAAATCCGGTAGTCTCGTGGACAGCACTGCGGTAGGCCAGCAGGAACAAAGGTAGCTTCTTGTCCCAATCCTGTTGATTTCTGGATACCATAAGTGAGAGATTGTTCAGGATTGTGCGGTTAAATCTCTCCACCATGCCGTCCGATTGTGGGTGTAGTGGTGTTGTCCTAGTTTTCTCAATTCCGAGAATTTGACATAGGTCCTTAAACACAGCAGAGATGAAATTCCTCCCTTGATCGGAATGAATCTGCAAAGGTGTTCCATATCTCGAGATCCAATGTTGGACTAGAGTCTCTGCTACGGTGGTAGCCTCTTGATCTGGAATGGGATATGCTTCCGGCCATTTGGTGAAGTAGTCGATGGAAACAAGAATGTATTTGTTCCCATCAGCAGTTCTTGGTAGAGGACCCAGGATGTCGATCCCAATTCGTTCGAAAGGAGCTCCAACGTTGTACAGATGTAGCTTCCCTCTGCTTCTCTTCTTCGGTCCTTTACGAGCAGCACAGGCGTCACAAGAATGGCACCACTTCTCCACGTCATCCTTCGCCTTGCTCCAGAAGAAGCGCTCCCGAACTTTATTGAGGGTTTTCAAGACACCAAAGTGTCCTCCAGTCGCACTACTATGTATTTCTTTCAAAACATCTGAAATCCTTGATCGGGGAAGTAGTAACTGCCACCTAGATGTTTTACCGTCGTCAGATTCCCATTTCCGGTGTAACACGCCGTTCCGTAAATGGAGTGAGTTCCATAAAGCCCAGTATCTTTTTGTTGCAGGACTGAAGATGGAAACGTCCTGCCAGCTAGGGCGTCGACTGTCACTTTCCATGAACTCTAAAATTGGTTTTATGTCGGGGTCTTCAAGTTGATCTTTTCGAACTTGGTCATCACTCCATGGATCAGGTTCTGATGATGTTGGAGTCACTGTCACCTGATAGGCGGTAGGGCTAGTCGTTCCATACTGCTTCTCGATTCGGGAACAATAGTGGCAGTTCTCAGGACAGGGTCTCCTTGATAAAGCGTCAGCATTACCGTGAGATAACCCTTTTCGATGCTTGATCTCCATGTCATATTCCTGGAGCCGCTGTATCCATCTGGCTATCTGGCCTTCCGGATTTTTGAAGTTCAAAAGCCAAGTTAATGAGGCATGATCTGTCCGAAGCAGAAATTTTCGGCCGTAGAGGTAATGATGGAAGTGTTCTACAGCTTTCACTATGGCCAGTAACTCCTTTCTGGTGACGCAGTAATTTCGCTCCGACTTTGATAAGCATTTGCTCCAGTAAGCGATGACATGTTCATTTCCGTCAATTTCTTGGGATAAAACAGCTCCGATGCCCTCGTTGCTCGCATCAGTGTCTAGGATGAAGGATTTTTCAGGCTGAGGATAGGCGAGGATAGGCGTTGATGTTAAAGCCTCCTTCAGTCGTAGAAATGCATCTTCGCATTCTTTGGACCATTCAAACTTTTGCTTGCTCTCCGTCAGCTTATGCAAAGGTCGTGCAATGTTGGAAAAACCCTTCACAAACTTCCTGTAGTACGTGCAGAGCCCCAGGAAACTTCGCAGCTGATGGATGTTTTCGGGACGACTCCAACTCTTGACAGCAGACACCTTTTCTGGATCGGTTTGTACACCTTCAGAAGAGATGATGTGACCAAGGTAGTTCACTTCCCGGCGGAACAAATTACATTTGGACGGGCTTAACTTCAGATTGGCTTCCTTAAGCTTTTGCAGCACCTTCGTAAGATTTGCCAGATGTTCTTCGAAGCTGCGTCCCACGATGATGATATCGTCTAAGTAGACCAGACAGGATTCGTAAGAGAGTCCTCTTAACACTGTCTCCATAAGACGCTCGAACGTAGCTGGTGCATTGCAGAGGCCGAAGGGCATCACTTTGAACTGCCATAAGCCTTGTCCAGTTGTAAACGCTGTCTTCTCTCGGTCATCAGGGTGTATCTCAACCTGCCAGTAGCCGCTCTTCAAGTCCAGGGTCGAAAACCACTTGTGTCCGGAAAGAGTGTCCAAGGTGTCGTCTATCCGTGGAAGAGGGTAACTGTCTTTCTTGGTGATTTCATTCAGTCGTCGGTAATCGACACAAAATCTGGTGGAGCCATCTTTCTTTCGGACCAAGACGATGGGAGAGGCCCAAGGACTGGATGAGGGTTCGATTACATCATTCTCCTTCATCTCTTTCAGAAGGGTTTCAACCTCTTCCTTCTTAGCGAATGGTAGTCGTCTTGGATGCTGTTTAATAGGGGGGTGTTCTCCAGTGTAAATCCTATGCTGCGTTAAATTCGTACGGCCAACATCCTCCGATGTAGATGAAAACAGATGCTTGAAGTCGTCCACCAATTGTTCCGCAGCAGTTCTTTGATCCTTCGATAAGGGTGCACTCCCAATTAACTTCGATGTCAAGGACTCAGAAGACACAGTCTCGGGGGAATTGATTCTTCTAATGATGCAGTTTACGGGAGTACAAGTTGCTAACACTTCGCCTTTCCGGATATTCCTTGGCCTTTCACTCACGTTGGCGACTCTCACAGGAATTACATCCTTAGAAAGGTCCACAAGCGTAGATGCTACCAGTACTCCTTTTAGGCTATTGCTTAGGTTAGGGTATTCAATGAGTCCAAATCGAAAACTATTGCTTTCTTCAAGGGAGCCAGGTATTAATGATTCTGACCTTGAGGGAATCGATAAATCTGTTTGAGCTATTATTTGATGAGCGGATTTTACATCACTCTCTGCAGGGAAAACGGCTATGTCTTCTCTCATCGAGTGCAGCTCATTAGTCTTGAAGTCAAGAGTGAAGTCATATTTCTTCAAAAAGTCCAATCCGAGAATGAAGGGGTCCGTGATATTAGCGACGAATGCCGTATGATGGTAGGTGGCATTCCCAAACACTATTTCCAAGTCCACTTTACCGTCAATCTCAATTTTGTCACCTGTCACAGTCCGGAGACTTACGCGTGGCGATGTCCACAGCAGTTTCAATCCAAATTCACGAGCCACATCTGTCCTAATGATTGTCACATTGGCTCCAGTGTCAACAATCAGTCTGCAGGGGTTCCCATTTACATGTGCGTAAATGAAAAGTCCATCACTGCCACTACTAGAAGAGGAAATCTGCAGAGCTTTAGTGGTGGTGGTTTCCTTCCCTCGCGTAGCTTGGCGAGCCGGACAACTCCTTCGCAGGTGTCCTTCACTACCGCATTTCCAGCACTTCTGCTCTTGTTTCTTTTGGGCTGTTATGCTGCTCAACTGTCTTGTCAAGTCACCGAGTTGTCTCTCAAGTTCAGCGAGGTGGGACGACCTGGAATCAGACTCATCAGCTTCCAGAGTTCGGATGGGATGGCGATTCACACGGGTTGCTTGCTGGGCGGCCTCGTATCTCATCGCATACACAGCAGCAGAATTCAGGTCTTTGACATCCGCCATCCGTAGAGCTTTCTGGATTTCCGGATCTCGAACCCCGTCAATGTAATAGTTGAGTGCCAGGTTGTCTCGAACATCCGCAGGACAGTCGCAAAAAGCAAGATGAGACAGTCTCTCGATGTCCGCCGCAAGCTCTTGCAGGGTTTCCCCAGTTTTCTGGAAACGGGACTTCAACTGGAGTCGGCTCAAATCTTTCTGGCACTTCTCACCGAAGCGAAGCTCCAACGCAGATGTGAGGGCGGCGAAATCCAGGCGCTGGCCGTCCGGAAGGTTCTGAAGAATGTCCGCTGCGTCACCTCTCAGGGATGCTGCAAGATGGCAGGCCTTGGTAGCAGAGTCCCATCCGTTCGCTTCCGCCACTATCATGAACTGAGTTTTGTAAACCTGCCACGAAGTTTTCCCATCAAATGTGGCAAGTTTAATGGACGGTCGAGCAACCGATGTGGGAGCGCCAAACTGTACAGAGCTGCTTTCCGCGGTCGCCAATCTCCTTTCCAGGTCTTTAAAGATGTCTTCTTTAAGTTGATGAAATTTTCTATCTTCTTCTTCCAGTTTATTTTCTACAGCATTGCATCGGCCTTCCACGGAACTTAATTTTTCTTCAAATTTCTCTTCGATAGCATCAACTCGATGCTCTATCTCATTAAATTTATTTTCCATCACAGTCTTTACCGAAGTAAGATCGTTTTTAATTTCCTCTTGGTTAGAAACTAGGTCATTTTTCAGCACCGTTAAATCACTTTTCAATTGGTTTTGATTAGCCGCCATATCATTTTTTAATTGTTCTTGATTAGCTGCCATATCATTTTTTAATTGTTCTTGATTAGCTGCCATATCATTTTTTAATTGTTCTTGATTAGCTGCCATATCATTTTTTAATTGTTCTTGATTAGCTGTAAAACTTGCAGTCAAGTCACTTTTTAATTGTTCTTGATTGGCTGTAAAACTTGCAGTCAAGTCACTTTTTAATTGTTCTTGATTAGCCGCCATATCACTCTTCACAGAGGTGATTGCGTCAAGAAGTTGTTTTAATTGTTCATCCATTGCGCGAGTAATCACCATAAAAATAAAGTCCTAATTCAAAAAAAGTCTTTATGAAAAAAATGTCCAAAGTCACACTTACTCCAAGAAAGTCCAGAAGAAGCCCCACGTTGGGCGCCAATTGTAACGGATTCGGTGCGACTTCCACTTTCTTGAAATGAAGACACAGTTCTTGATAAAAACACAGGAAATTTATTTACACTATGTACAGGAGAAACCGTTAACAACTGCTAAATTATTCATCAGCAATTATCACACAACACCGTAAACTCAACGTTTACACACGTATTTACTTCCAAATACGAAAACAACACAGCGAAATGCCTCGCTATAAACAGAGCTAATACACACTCAGTTCGAAATCTGAATCGAAACTCACTGTTTATCCATCGCTAACGGCTTAAATACACCGAAAAGAATTTTCTCAAATATTCCACACGCTTCTCGAAATGCGTTGACCGTTATCAAATTTTATCAATGAACAGAAAGGGAATAGGGGTCGTATATTTTAGCCATATGAAAAAGGGGTTGTATATTCATTACGGGAAACTATTTACAGGTTACGTTACTACAATAATTACTATTTACAGGATTTGTAACAATATATAGATATAGATATATATATATATGTATGTATGTATATATATTTATATATATATATATATATATATATATATATATATATATATATATATATATATATATATATATATATATATATATATATATATATATATATATATATATATATAATCGCTTGGAATTTTTTCCTTTTCTTCTTTTTTTTCTTTCTTTTTCTTCTCGCTTCTTTTTCTCTTTTTTTTTGAGACAAACTTTTCGGGGGGGGTTTTGTCCCCAAAACCCCCCCCTTAGCTACGCCCCTGACTCGTAGTGGGGTCTAGTTGTGCACCTCCCCTTTTGGTTGCTTTCGGATGTTCCTAAGGGGGTCTTTTGCACCTTTTTGGGGGGAAATCATTGTTAATATCAATGCAAACTTAAGTGGTGTTATAATTTGGTAAACACTTGGTGACGTATCGCCAAGCTTTTGGTCGCCAAGTTTTTTCGCCAACTTGGCGACGATTTTTTTTTTTTTTTAAATAACTTGGTATTAACTTGGCCACCGATGGAAATATTTAGAGAGTTAATCATTGAATCACATTATTACTTCCTTTTACAAAAAAGGAAGTATTGTATTCGCGAAAAAATTTTCACTCAAAAATCGCCCGTAATTTCCATTTTGCTCACCCCCAAATGAATGTTGAGTTTTTTTTTCGATTCGACCACATGCGGAAAAGTGCCTAAGAATGTATAGACACGCGAAATATCCATTTTGACCATCACCGAGGTAATTACAACGACTTTTCTCGTGACGTCTGTATGTATGTGCGTATGTGTGTATGTGCGTATGTGCGTATGTATCTCGCATAACTCAAAAATGGTATGTCCTAGAAAGTTGAAATTTGGTACATAGACTCGTAGTGGGGTCTAGTTGTGCACCTCCCCTTTTGGTTGCTTTCGGATGTTCCTAAGGGGGTCTTTTGCACCTTTTTGGGGGGAAATCATTGTTAATATCAATGCAAACTTAAGTGGTGTTACAATTTGGCGGACACTTGGCGATATATCGCCAGTCTTTTGGTCGCCAAGTTTTGTCGCCAACTTGGCGGAAAATTTGGCGATTTTTTTTTATCTGGTTTTAATTTGGCCATCGTTTTTAATATTTAGAGATTAAACTATTGAATCACATTAAAATTGCCAATAATGGGAAAATGACATTAAAATGGAGTAAAAGGAAGTCATGTGAGGCACACATCAGCTCGTTTTTTCCCCATTCTATCCATTTTAATGACTAAAAGTAGTACTTTTGACTTAAGGAAACCACCCCATCATCATGATTGAAATACATTTGATTTTCGCAAGATGTGTGAAAGTAATCATTATTAAATTACAAGAAAAAATTGTCTCTGAAAAATGAAAGAATGTTAATATTTTACGTTCAAGAATAAAAAATTAATTTTAAAGATATTTAGTAAAGCAAAAAAATTTTTTAGCCGCCTCTGAAAATTTTGGCGCCCTAGGCAGCTGCCTACTCTGCCTCTTGGGAAATTGGGCCCTGCCGTTATTGCTCCTCGATAATCTTCAAAGAAGAAATCGTGTATTTTATAACCATGAATTTAAAAAAAGTAAAGTAACTGAAACCAAACAGAAGACGAGGAAAAATAAAAATATAAAGAAAGAGCTTTCTAGGTGAAGGTTACAGTTTGGTCTAGAGGCGAGATAAAAATCACATTCACACAATGAAAAATGATGTTTCTTTGACACGGAAATTACAAAACCGAAAGCATAAGAATCGTCTGCGTTATCTCTCAGCAGGAATCATGTGATCACCTATCCAAAGAGCTTCACAGTTGCTTTCTTCAACCAGATGTCGAAAATATGCTAATTCCATGTTTTAAAAAGGTATGAATAAATTTTCCGCTGTGTTAACAAATTTTTCCGTCTAAAATTGTACATTAAATAAACTATTTATCTCAATTTAGTCTAGTTGATTTTTTTTTCTTATTCTGTCGATGTTGGGTAAATGACTAGTTATGGGTATGGTTAAAGGTTTTAATTTGGATTGTTGTTGAACTATAATGTTGCTGTTCTAGTTCATGAAAAAAATTAATTCTCACGGTGTTAGAGCTTAGAAATTGTACTCTAGTAGCTGTGAAATTTTCATTAATTTTTAACTATATTTTTTTTTCTTGAAATGAATTGAAATACACTGGTTTGACCAGTTATGGTCATATTTGTTTAGTCATGGGCATGCTAGCTAACTTCAATTATTTTCAGGAAATACACACACACACAAAAAAGTCAGCCCTCATACAACATTCATATTTCTTGCAATTCGCACATCTAATAAACTATAGGGGGTGCTGCAGCCACTGTCTAACGGCGGATGAAAAAGGTAAAACAAACAAATGTCGTAACTCGTAATTTGCTTTGACGCTTAGTGAATGGCAATAATTTTTCATCGTGTTTGTGGGAAGCTTTCTTTTCTATTCTTCTGAAATTACATTACATCATAAACTGTCTGAAGCCTGTAATTTACCCCAAAGAAAACACGTGGAATGGAATGTTTTACTTTTCTCTTTAGTATTGTTAATCACCGCAAGGTAGCGTATTCGAGCTCTGGAGTTGCGAATATAATCGAATTTAAAGGTTTTAACTTAGCGATTCAAGCAAAATTAAAAGATAGCTAACAGACGAATCTGGCAACATATTTAAAAAAAAATAAATTAAATGATTTCTGTATACACATTTGAAGAGTATTTACGGAGGGGGGAGGGAGTTCGAGCTTCTACAAATTTCACACTGTCTTCAAAAAATTTTACTCGAGTCCACTAGCACCCCTGCTGTCCGTTGAGGCGCCAACTTGTTAGAACGCAGACCGATACCGAGCTCCAAAAAACTACTTTTTCAAAAATTTGACTGATTTTTACACTAAGCTGACTACTGCTACGTTTTTTACTAATCGTGTTTGAAATTTAACATTGATTTTATCATTATTCTAAATAATAATTTTGAGTTAAAACAACCAAAACATATAATTATGGTCATAAGTGCCCATAAATAAAATACTGATTTAAAATTGACTTGTTATGGGTCCATTTGCTTGGAAGGATCTTAAATATCTTAATTAATGACGAAAACATACTTATATGAGAGAAAAAAGGGTTAAGAAGGAGTGCGGTCCAATAAAACTGCTATCTGATTATTAAAAAAAAAAAAAAAAAAACATGAAGTTCTTAAGAGCGAAACCTTTTAAAAGTTTAAATGCAAGAAAATTCACAACTACTAACTTAGAAGCGTTAAAATAATAAAGAGCACTGCTGATGAGAACTCATATTGGTATGAAATGTGGTGGGAGCTGAGCCGCAGAGAGTCAAGGCGGGCCCTTTGTCAGTTATGTCACCGGGCTCTCTCCCCCCCCCCCTCCTCAAAAAAAAAAAAAAAAGAAAAAGAAAAGGGGGAAGGGAAGAAAAAAACAGCGGAAGAGAAAAGGGTGGAAAGAAGAAAAAAAGGGGGGAGGGAAAGAGAAAAATCCAAACTGCTTACTAGAAAACAATTAACTCTATTTTAAGTGCCACAACAATAAATAAAAAAAGAGTAAATTTTACTTAAGTTTTACGTTTTCCCTTATTCGGAGTTTTTTCCCCCTTTTTCTTCCTTTTTTTTTTTTTTTTTTGCGTTAGTGTTGGGAGAGCTCTTCAAAGATGCTATTTTGAGAATCCACTAATTGTGCTAATTGCTGTTGAAAATACCAAACATACCTGCCCGTTACTGGTTCGGTGCCCATAACTAGTCATTTACCCTATGAGGAAGTAATTGCATTAGTAGGTTAACTTCACTTGTTCAAAACAATTTAGAACGATAAGAACATTTACGAGCATTGCGAGATGTAATTCACCGTTTAAAACTATATCATATATTTATTTCCGAAAAACGATCGGCTTTCAACCAAACCGTTAATATTCGATTGATGGAAAAGCATTAATACGTTTAAAATGTTCTAATAGCAATAAAATTGCAGAAGTTTCGAGATTTTAAGGAACCCATTTTTCAATGCAAAAGAAATGAGCTTTTTAAAGATATCCGATAAAAGTGCATAACGAAATGTAGTAGAATTTCTGTTATCTAAATCTCTTTTACCCGAAACATTTAGTTTATCGAGGTTCACTTTTAAGCAGGTTTTTCTTTCAAATCTTTAATTCATTTTGTTTCAGGAAAATTTCTTTTTCGACTATTGAGCTAATATTATAAAGAAACGTTTTGACAAATCTACAAAACAAAAGCAACTGAAATGCAACGAAAGTATCTGTACTACAATTGTAAACGTTTGATGTCAAGTTTGGTTAAAATTATGCATTTCAAAATTAAAATTTAGGTAACTATGTTACAGTACTTGTGCATTTCCGTATTCTTAATTTTTCTGTAGTTATGACTTTTGATCACACGTAATTGCACATTAGTCTCAGAGTTAAAGCTTGCTCGATTATCGGAAAATGTTGGTCAAGCTCAGTCGACAGTCGATCTCAATTACTTCGGGTAATCGAAGTTCTATTGTAATTGTATGAGATTAAGTGCTAAAATGGTTTGCTTTAAAAAAATGTTTCCTTAACTTCACTTTCGATGAAACTATTTTAAACTCTTATACTGATTCATGATAATGAAATATACACCAACAGCTCAGTCATTCCAGCCGAGGACTGCAGTTTTGTGCTTATAAGCAGTCATCAGCCCGGCATAGGAAGTGACTGTGCTGGAGGTGGAAAACCTCTTAAGGAAGCCAAGAGCGCCAAACTGGTAGCTAATTTAGAATCAGGACTGACCAGACGAGTGACCAAAGCAATGGTTCGGTTCAACTCGAAGATTGAAGGCAGGCACGGTATTTTCAATAAGTTACCGCCCTATAGCCAGGGCTAAGGTAGAAATACATGAAATACACCACCAGCTCAGTCATTCCAGCCGAGGACTTTCTGCCTTATTTCTGTCTTAACAGTAGCTATAGGGATGTAACTTATTGAAAATACTTATATTGATTGACATAGGTTTTTTTTTTTTTAAATAAAAGAGAAAATTCTTTAACCATTAATAGTACCGGTTCAGTTAGCGTTACAGCTGGGAATGATCAGGACCGCAGAGAGCCAAGGGGGCCCCTAGTCAGTTATGTCGCGTGCCACCTGCCGCTCCTTAAAAAAAGAAAAAAAGAGAAGAAAATGGGGAGAAGAAGAAAAGGGGGGAAATCAAAGCTGTTTACTAGAAAACAATTAACTCTATTTTACGTGCAATTCACGATAAACGACCAAAAGAGTAAATTTTACTTAATCTCTATGTTTTCTCTTATTCGGAGTTCCCCCCCCCTCTTCTTTCCACCTTTATTTTTCTTTCCCTCTTTCTTTTTCTTTCTTTCTTTTTTCATTCCTTCTTTTCTTTCTTTTTTTTGTGTTAGTGTCGCCCCCCCCCCAAGGCCCCGGCCCCTAGTTTACAACTTGGCTGAATGGCCTCTCGTCGGACCTGGGAATGATTACAGCTAGAACTCGGGCTATATGTAACTACTCGTACATATGAATTGTGCCTGTGCATATATGCATCGTTTTAGCCTATTTTTCCGTAATATTAAAAGAAGAAAAAAGCATGAAAGAAGGCTTAATGCATCTTAAAAATATTGCTAAAAACAAAAAACAAAAAAAAAGTTAAAAATTAATAAAATAATTAAGTACGTATTGAAAAATTAAAAATTGGAGAATAAGGTAAATGTGTCTATTGATCTTCAAAAATTGGACGGACAATCAATTTTTATTCAGATGTGACGGATTTTCTCTACTCACGCAAAAAAGTTATTGGTGCATATTTTAGATATTTTAGTGCACATTTTACTCACTTTAAGTGCATTTAACCTAGGCTCCCTCCAACTATACGTATCTATGCATTTCAAAATATTTCTCACCAAAATTGGCTAAAAGTTGCTTGCGTTTTGATAAAATGGTGCATAACCCTCTTAATATCACGCCTCGTTATATTTGGAATACATAATTTAGTATATATTTTACTATAATTATGTTTATACTTTACTTTTTAATCACAAATTAGTTTACTATGTTTTTATAACTCATGCTGACGAATCGCAATAAGATGGTAAATGATAAAAGCGAGGAAAACAATTCACACTCGCCAAACTGTGATGGGTCCTTTTTCTAATGATAATTAGTATAATAATAAATCGTAAATTTTAATAATTGATGCGAAATGTCACGTAACTGGGAAAACTAAGTATGATAAGTATGATAAATCATTTGACTAACATCAAACAATCAAGTGCTAGATCTTTATGTCTACTGTAAATTTCATGGTTGAATTTGAAAAATAAAGCAAATATTTTGTTCCATAGAACATATTAAATTGTGCAATAGAAAGTCTTGCAATAATTGTTTTTCCAGTAGTTGAGTAGAAATGAACCTCAAACCAGTTTTAAAGTTAATGACAAGTTTACTTTTCACTTTGAAACCTAGAGTTAAATTTGATAGTTCAGTTGATAATTTCTCAGAGATGAAAGTTAATTACTACTAGCGAACCGAAGTGAAAAGAGAAAGATTTCTCTTTTCGTGTAATTTGAAAAGTGTCATGTGAATCAGTCTGGAAAATTATGCGTAATTTTCGTCAAAGATGTTGGCAAACGATTATTAGTCACTGTTTGGGCTGCACAGTTAGAGCTCTGCTCTTGTAGTTGAAAAGTTTTGTTGGTTGCTCAGCAGTAGAATTTTTTCTGCAGTCTGCGGCGCCAGTTAACAAACCCAAAAAAAGTCTGCATGGTAAGTCAGCACTAGTTTAGGCGTAGCACTTATTATGAATCAGCCAGAGGGAAACATGATGAAATTGTAGAATTACGAGTAAAACGTGAAGTAAAATTTACCTCTCAGCTACTGAGACATTCTATATACACTGAAATATCTTTTTTATTTTTACTTATTTTTTCTTTTTTTTTTGTTTTTTTTTTTTTTTTTTTTTTGTTTCATTCTGCACTGAATTTTTCTGCCTTACATATTTGACTGATTTGTGCAGTAAAGGATTTAAAAAAATCTTTCCAATTCAAAAATATACTGCAGACCTCTTCAAAAACCTGCGACGGGCGTCGCAGTGTCACGCTGTTTCTGCAACCGGGGTTGGTAGTTTGAAGCTTCTTTTTTTTTTTTTTTTTTCCCCGCTCATGAGATTATTTTGAGTAGCATCAGAGTTCAATAATTTCCAATTCGCCATGATGTCTTCTGCAACTTTTCCCCCTCCAAGCATCGCATAAAAAATACAATAAAAATTGTTTCTCTACAAAGAGGTTCATATCCCGGGGAAAAAAACGAGCAGCATTGATGTTCTTTAATTGCTTATCATTTTTTCAACTACTGATTGATTTTCCAATACTCTTTCCAAAAGCTTCTTCCTTTTGATTATTTGATTGTTTAAGGACTGCCACTGTTTTTTGTAGGTTTCCGGAGAAACCAAGATCTTTGAAATCCCCTCATAAAATTCTTAAGATGTGGGCAAGAAAACCCAAGATGATGTAACTAATAATTCATAAAACTTACTCCGTTTCTCGTAATTGTTACTATTGTAGGGTCATTCCACGGAAAACGGTAATTTTGTCCCGCATGTGACGCTTCATACATTTCATAAAAAATAATAATTTAAAAGGATGATGAACAAAATTTTGTTGCTTAAGAAATCACAAACGCAAATGTGATTTCTTAAGCAAAAACTTTCTTCAAAAAATATTTCTTTTTTATGAAATATAGAAACCGTCACGTGCGGGACAAAATGACCTTTTTCAATGGAATGGGCATATATATATATATTCTTTTTTCAATGGTTTAAATAACTATTTCTAAACAAATGAGATATGTTTCCTTAACGTTCAAAATCTGCAATTTGTGTCGTCATTGCTGTATTAATAGAGGAAAAATATTAGCTTATTTATAAGCAAGTTACCAGAGGTTGACTTTGGATGTCCCGCACGTGAAGCATGTAAATAAATTTTATTTTAAACTAGTGGAACCCGCACGGCTTTGCCCGTAATAGAAAAATTAAAAGGTCTTTTGGTTCGCCTGTATATTTACAAATAATGTATGGTGAATTTTCTCGCCAATTGGCTTGTACCCACGTTACAGTTCCACGTTATGATAATTTCGTATTTTATCATAGTTTTTTTCTTAAAATTGGAATAGAAAAGAACCACATCGAATTTTCGAAAAATCGCTTCGAGGTGCACACACCCCCATGCTACAAACTAACTTTGTGCCAAATTTCATGAAAATCGGCCCAACGGTCTAGGCGCTATGCGCGTCACAGACATCCTACAGACATCCAGACATCCTCCGGACAGAGAGACTTTCAGCTTTATTATTAGTAAAGATAACAAAATTGTTTAGTTAAAACATAATTGTGTCAGGAGTATCTTTGTATCACATGTAAAGATTAAAAACATTGCTTACCCCAGTTTCATTAAAATATTGAGAGATATAACGAAATGTTAATGAAATTTAAGCGTCTTTTTGTCTCGCACGTGACGGTGGAATAGCCCTGTACTTGGTTGATTATTAATTTTCTTTTCAAAATGATAAAGAAAAATGTTCGCAGTTTTGGAGCTTGGATGCGTCACCTAGTGGTGATATATGAAATTAGCCAATGAGATTGAATTCTCAAAAAGCATCTCAAGTTTTCGCGGACAAGGATGGCTCATTGGACAGATTATATCCGATTTGAAGTGGTAGGGTTAGTTTTACCTCTTTCATCCACCATTAGTGAGAGATTGCAGCGCCTCCTGCAATTTATTTGAATTTCGAATGTTACAATAATAACTAAAATTGATGACTCTCAATCCCGGCAGCAGAATTTTCTTCTAAAGTACACAGATCAAAAGTTCAAAAAAATGTCTGCAGAATAATCCGACATTGGATAAGTTGTAAAATCCAAATCGAATCCAAGAAATACTCAAAAATATGATACTAAATTTGCAAACTACAAGTACAAGATACCTGTGCATTATATTCCAGAAAACACGGTGCAGATCTCAGTTTGCTGAAATTCAAAAAAAAAAAAAAAAAAATTCCCTTAAAAAAATTTTTTTTTTTTCTCCCTAACCAAGAACTAGTTTGCAGACTTGCTCAAGAGTGTGGGAAGCACATTACGCTGTTTCGGCTACCAGGATCTCAATAATTAATTTTTCGGAAGGATTTCTTTAAAAAAAATTTGCAAAAATTGTTGTTGTAAAAATGAATATCTTTTCTTTATCTTTACTAATAATAAAGCTGAATGTCTTTCTGTCCGGAGGATGTCTGGATGTCTGTAGGATGTCTGTGACGCGCATGGCGCATAGACCGTTCGGCCAATTTTCATGAAATTTTGCACAAAGTTAGTTTGTAGCATGGCGGTGTGCACCTCGAAGCGATTTTTCGAAAATTCGATGTGGTTCTTTTCTATTCCAATTTTAAGAACAAAAATATAAGATGGACGAGTGAATTGCGAAATTATCATAACGTGGAACCGTAACATGGGTACAAGCCAATTGGCGAGATACGAAATTATCATAACGTGGAACCGTAACACGGGTACAAGCCAATTGGCGAGAAGATTCACCATACATTATTTGTAAATATACAGGCGAACCAAAAGACCTTTTAATTTTTCTATTACGGGCAAAGCCGTGCTGGTACCACTAGTAAATAAATAAACAAATAAATAAAACAATATAATAAAGGTTTTATTAAAATAATAGCAAGGATACAGAAAGTTTCTCTCATTATTTCGTAAAAATTTTAGACATAAAGAGAGAGAAATTACATTCTGGGTAAAAATAAGAAACTTAGCTTTAAATTTTAGCGAAACTGTAACGTTTTAGCTTTAAAATATTTAATATATGAATTTTTTTCATCAATACAGCCCAAAATCAAAGAATTTCAAACAAAACACCAAGAACAAACGATTTCTTTTGAAAACCCAAAATCTTGGGGGATTTACTTTAAACTATTTGAGGTATTTCGAAAAGAAAATAACCATATATATATATATATATATATATATATATATATATATATATATATTATATATATATATATATATATATATATATATATATATATATATATATATATATATATATATATATATATATATATATATATATATATATATATATATATATATATTTTGTGTGTGATAGAATCGTTATTTTTCCTTAACATTGGCTATTAATTCTCAGAAATTTAATCATTCAGTCATGTGACGATGATAACATTCCATATTCTTTCTTTATACTTGTAGAACGCAACCTACGGCCCACGGGTCACATTCAGTCCGTGTTACTGATCCGTGTGGTTCGTTATTTTGTCCAATGCTAAACATCGGAAAGATTAGCAACAATCACAAATTTTCGAACCAAATGTTCCGTGATTGGTTTCTGAAAAACATGCATTTAATAAAATAAGCATCAAAGTAATGCAACAACAATTATTGCTCTGTAATTTTCTTTCCTTTTTCATATTTTCCCATGTTATTTAGAAAATAATGAAATATTCTGAAATTCTTTTTTTTTTCCTGGCCCGCGAGAATTATTTTAATATGAGGGCCCACGGGCAGAGAAAGTTTGGGAACATTGCTTTAAGCAAGCTGATGAAAATGCTTTGTTGACCTTGTCTAATTGAAATTAAGCATGAATGGAACCGGTTGGCTCATACAAGAAGTACAAAAAATTGTTTATAGTTTGTGTATTAATTGAATAAATTATGAGACCTTTGTAATATTTGTATATGAAAATTTGATGCAATATTATTCACTTTTCATACGAATAGAACATTCTCCATTGTTGCTACTCCAATAGAACAACAATTCGACACTAAATTCTTAATAGAAGAAAACGTCCAAGGCTGTTTCTTTAAATTAAGAAGTTGAATTGAAAGTCGTCTGTTTTGTGAAATAGCTTTTCTATTAAATTCCATTCTCCATTGTCATTGCAGAGAAAACTTTTGAAAAGGAAAAATTTCAAATGCAAACCGTAACCTATATCTGAGCTGTTAACCTGGATTATAAGTTGAGATTCTAATGGAATAGGAGTGTTTAACACAGGAAGTTTTGTAAAAGAGGAAAACAAAACGACATTTACAATCGTATGCAAATTAGTTATGTATATAACTTTCCTTTTGCTTTTCCTTCTAGTTGACATCTCAAAAATTTAGTAAGAACTATAGGAATTAAAATACAAAAGACAATTAATTCGTTTTAAAAAGCGTTGCTTAGATATATTGGAGGCAGACACTATTTTCAAAAACAGTCGCGCATTTTGGTTTCTCATACCTTATAAAAGAAAAGTCACACCATGTTTTGATAGTATTAAATACATACATAAATTTTTAATTTGATAAAAATGGCGTGCAGGATACATAAAATATACAATAGTTACAGGACACTAATATTAAATTTTAAAAAATTTAAACCCCTAAT